>NC_088855.1:6497500-6647500 GCF_963853765.1 Magallana gigas | reverse complement strand
TTATACATGTAACTGTACAAAATTCATAAGAAAATGAATAAGGAACACTTAATTGTGCTTAAAAATAAGTAAATATTATCTAAATGGTCTCATGCATGCACATGCATACCTACATGCATCAATTATTTACTAGTTCATTGACTTCCATATACGATCTAAAATGGTAGACATAAATTAAGCCTATATTACATAACTAATTTTTTTTATTCATCCATACACTTGCTGCTTGCAATACTTAAATCACTTTATTGATAGTGTGTAAATGTTAATTAATTAGTCTTTACACAAATATATTAACATCTGTATCAAATCATACAAGTGTAGGAATTTGATATTAAAAATATTACCTCAAGTGACCAAGAATATATCCCCAGAAAAGTTCCATAAAGTTACTCTATAAATATGCCAAAAAAGAGCTGGATGCCCAACAATGACACATTTTCCTAACAATGAACATCAAATTTAGCATGTTTAGGCTCTGGCCAAGATGAACATTCAAAATTTGCAACTCAACTTCCTGTTATACAGTGATGTTAGTGGTCAGTTTATCTGGCAGAGGCCATGCAGTGACCCAGATTGGCAACTCAGCTTGAAATACAATGTAAATCTAGAAATGTGTATAGGTTCCATTTAACTTTTCCTGAAAATTAATGGTATTTTACTGGGAAACAGTAACATTGAAGTTAAAGTGAATTGGAAAACTGGTGTTTCACTGAGAGTTGCAGGCCATTGAAAATGCAGTATTCTGAAAACTGCTTTTAACTGGTAGGTATAAAACTGGTCAGATGTATACACAAGAAAAATAAATGCCCAATTAATGGTATTTCAATGAAAACTGGAAAATCAATGGAAGTTCAATGGAATTTCAATGGAAAAAAGCCATTTTTTTCTCTAAGGGTTAAGTATCAAAATTTATTTTCAGAAGTACAAAACAGAATAATCTATCAGCAACCAACCTACAATTAACATTAAGGAGATTTTCATTTGTTTAATTATTAATTAATCATAATGGTGTCCGTTTTTAACCCAAGTAAATTATGATCAAGAGGAAATATCCTTATTTTAATAATATTTTTAAAATCCTTATCAAATCATTCTTGACAAGTAATTAATAAATGAAATTAAGATATAAATTAACGAAAGAGCGCACGTGCTTGCACTTGTAAAGCAATTAATCAACAATGCATGAGGTAATTTTAGAAAATAATAATCATCAAATACATTCATTTAAATTGACATTTTAATTACGGTGTACAAATATTGCATAATATTAAAATTTTAATTTATGATTTTACATCATAAAGAAAAAAAATCAGATCACGAAAAATGTTTTTTCAGTCATTAACATGAATGTTATTAAATAAGAAAAGATATAAAAAGCTTTAGACCAGTAAACAGCATTACTTATTTCTTCAATTGCAGCAGGACAGAAAATGCACGATACGTTTATATTTCAGTTTTTCTTTGTTTCTGCTGTGTTAATTGTATGCCTTCCACAGGAGTCAATTGCAGGTGAGGAAAGCAGTAAGATTTTATTGTCAAATTTGTAAAACATTGGGGATGTAATTTGCATTTTTAACATTTACTTTAAGTGCTACTATAGCTATTAATTTAGATTGAATCGACATCATGGTCGAAGAAAATTCATATATATATGTTTTGTAAGTGTATTTCATTAAGCTTTCTCTGTTAGTTCCCGGCTGTATCTGCGCAGCCGTCTATGATCCCGTGTGTGGAGTGAATGGAAGAACGTATTCAAATGAATGCCGAGCCAGATGCGAGTAAGTTATAATCATGGTCGAATATATCTTTTTGTCATTAATTGTTTACCCCAAGTATAACTAAAGCAGAGATATTTATTTATATTTATAACAACTATAGCTTAAGAGAATCAAATAATCTGCTCCTAAATGAAATGATAAAAAATAACTCACTACTATAAGTATTTCATCTTATTGTAAATGCTACTTAATTTTCTGGTGCTGGTTTAGTTTCAATAGTAATACATGTAAATTAAATTTGCTAGGGTTTTAATGGAAGTCTGCTATGTTAAAATCTTTTGTTTAAATAATGCAGCATTTTATTAATTGTTTACAAGATACGTGCCAGTGAGGTGTAGAGGTTCCTGTCCCTGTGGAGGCTGTGTGTGCACAAGGGAGTATGACCCTGTGTGTGGAATAGATGGGAAGACTTATTCCAATCCATGTTCTGCTCGCTGCAGGTATGTCTAGTTTTGGAGGATGTGGGGGTTAAAAGTAGACTTAACTTTTTAAATGAATAGTTTCTGATGCATATAAAGGTTACATTTACAGTGATTTCTAGTGTCTTGCATACTATACTTATGATTAAATGCTTTTTAAAAGTAATTCCTCTTTTATTTCTCATAATTTTAGTGGAATTTACTCTTATCGGCCGGGAGAATGTTCAAACGGAAAAAGGTATGTTTTTTACTAAAGTATTTGTGTATTATTGATCTTACGAGTAAATTTTCTATTTTCTGAATGTTTTTTTTACCTTTAATTTGTTAAATCATGCTTGCAGGTATTAATACCGACGATGAACTCGAAAGAGAAGATTAAAAAGATTTCATTGTTTGTTAAGAAATGAAATAAAACATTTAAAATCAAACCCTGTAATGAATATTTGAAGATAAAATTCTTCGACTAAATATTATAACTTTGAAAATCATAAAAATAAGCAATAACTATTTCCTTGCTTAAGGGGGATGGTACACTAATTTTTCTTTTGTCTTTATTTTTTTTTATGAATTCTCTGCGTTGAAAAACGAAAACGCAATTTACTAAAACGCAATTAGTATTCATTCAAAACATCAGCAAAATATGCAGATTTTTCGTGCAACATTCTGATATTACCTGCTGTGTCACACAGTTATAAAAAGAAAATTAGTATATTTTCTTTTATCCCAAGTATTTATATTTTGGGTTCTTGATTTACAAATGTAGTAGGAAAGGAGGAATGAGTATATAAATACAATGAAAACATATGGCTGGACCGCGAATCGAATCTGGGACCCCTGCAACTCTAGTCAGGAGCTCTACCACTGAGCTACCTAGGCCGATATCCACGGTCCATAAAGCCCCAACTACTACATTCCTCCCTCCTTAAATAGTCTTCGACCCCGAAGACCCAACACAAGTTCGCCTTCTCAGGACTTATATATTAAATTTATATGCCTGAACAAGGAAGGCCACGGCACCATCTGTAGTAGGAAAAGTGGGATAATGAAAACATATGGTTGGACCGGGAATCGAACCTGGGACCCCTGCAACGCTTCGCGTCGGTTGACAATGGTTTCCTCGGGGTGTCAATTTCAACTGTTACCCTCCCAAACAGGCACTTTTTATATAAATAAATATTCACCTCATAGCTATAGGTCACGTGTGGGAGAATATAACGTTTCAATTTTTCTAGAATGTTAGATTTGAGCCAATCAGAGGCACACATAAGGGGGCTGTGATTGGTGTAACAAGGGGCCGTCATTTTAAAGCGTTGAAAGTAGGTCATCGAGTATTCAAAGACTTATTATGTTTAATTAAAATCGATTTTGATAACCAAAAGTTTCGCACGGAAGACAGTGATTATTGATAAACTATCTCTAGTAACCTGGGAGTCGAGATATCTTTGGAAAAGCTCAAACATTTCGACAATGTGCAGGTGTGGTAGGCGCCATTTTATTGAAAATTTCGAATTCTACCGGAGAACTTCCAATTTTTTTTCGTTCAAAATCATTCCATGTGAATAGAAAATCTACATTTATAAAAGAAAACCATCTCACATGTATGAATTGAGGAGTATTTGATAGAAAACCCGGCGTAGGGGGTTGATGATCTTGTGGCGAAAGGGGCTGTGGCTCTTTTTTTATTTTAGAAATTGTTAAACAAAAATCCATGTCAACCACTTATTTTCTTTATCAAAGTATATCATCTATTATAACTATTTTCTATGTCAGAAAATGTAATATATTATATTTTCTCAAAACGCTTTGCAAAAATGACGATTCACTGTCACAACAACGTTACGTTACAATCTCAATTTTTAACAGTATTTTGGCATTACTATAGTTTTTACAAACACCATGCGTAACGTCCGAATGTGCTTTATACTTTCCGGACTATCTTGCGAACGAGATCAAAGTTTAAATTAAAAATTAGATATCATTAACCTTCTGAAAATAGATTGATGATAACATCATTACAGTAGCACATTCAGGCACAGTGGAGGGGGAGGGGACATATGTTGAATTATTAGGATTGTTCACTACACCTTTTAAACCAGTCTTTTGAAACCTGAATCGACCGAATTGAGACAGATCTGCTTTCTCAATCCACTGTTCTATAATTTAACCAAATTTTAGAAATATCAAAAACGAACAATGTGAATTAAATGTAAAGTGTTGTCTTTTAAATAACAAGTGAACAAACATCTTCGCTTGCAAAGGCTTTTCGGTCCACTCAGCTCCCTATAAATGGGGTTTATGGGGAGCAGAGTGGACCGAAAACCCCTGCCTAGCGAAGATCTTGTGACTACATGTATATTAATATAAGTGTTGCATGCAATAATGAAGTTTTTTGTCGAAGTGTTTCCTTTTGCACGTCGGTAAAAACAAAGATTGTTGAATTCATCTTTAAATTTACTTTTGTCGAGAACATGCAATCTGTCTCGCATACACATACTTTCCATAGAGGCAACTCGCTGTTTTTTTTTTTGGTTTTTTTTTTTTTGTTTTGTCTCGTGAACAAATCATGTTATTTTTCCAGTTTTACATTTTTAAAAAAATATTTTAGCCAACCCAGGCTTAACGAGGCCGGGTCTAATTTGTTCTGCCCTAGATTTTTGGATGAAATTTTTTTCATGAATTTCTACTGATTTAATTATTTTTTTAAGATAAAAAAAATAAGACATTTACCACACCGTTTGTTTAAAGGGTCATCTCAATTTTTTTTTTTTAATTTTTAACATAAGACCCTATGGGATTTTGCTTTAAATGTATCAATTTTGCACATTTGTGCATTTTTTTTAAACTTCTGCCCTAGGGATTTCTTTTTCTGTTCTACATATTAAAGTTATTACAAAAAGGCATCAAATGGTCAAATAAAAAAACCCTTTTACCTCCTGGTTTGTCCCAGGGGTTTTATCAAATTTGTTTTTTGTATGCCCAATTTCCCAGATTTGTCAGATAATGGTTATTTTTTATTTGACAAAAGCAGAAATGGTGATCTTTATAGTATTATTAAAACATTCAGACATATTTAAGTAATAAATAAATATATAACATCACATATTAAGGGTCATTAATATAAAATGCATGGTTACTGTCTTGAAATACTAGTTTATGAATTAAGCTATATTAAGGCAGGTTAAGAAAACGTGACAGGGGGCTAGGCTTGCTGAACCCTCTTCACGTTTTCGACCCGAGCCTCGAGTCTTCGAATACTCGATGACCTACTTTCACCGCTTCAAATCACGGCCCCCGTGTTACACCGATCACGACCCTCTTATGTGTGATTCTACACGGTGAGTGGGTTAAAATTTAATCAATCATATATTTTTTTGTCTTTTTAAAAATTTTTGGAAGTTAATAGATTAATATATTTCTTTAGTACATCAGTTTTCGTAAAATTAAAAATTTTATTAACAAATTATGCAATTCAAAAGATACAGAAATTGATGAAGTTGGTCATTATAACATTGTTTGATATAAAAGTACTTTTACTAATAATTCGGATAATAAAGAGTCATGTAAACTACACTCCTAATCAAAAGGGACTCACTAAAAGGGGCATAAAAATGATAGTTTTAAACCAATTGGGTCATACAGTTGCGATTGATACGATACGCAGACAAATGGTAATATTTTATTCACAAGCACATAAAATTGCACATTCAGCAAAAATCAAAAATAATGTTTCCAGTGTGACATAACTGGGTTATCAAAAGTTCGTCGACTGATCCTCAGGTGGAATGACTATAGGAAGGAATAAATCACTGTCATTTGACTTTTCTGAATTCCCCAGATATCGCCTCTAAGTCTTTAGGAAAGGCCAGGCTCTTGCTCTTGTAGTGAGTCTCTATCTTTTTCATCATAATGTCCACTATAAATTGGGCGTTTTTCACAATGAAATCATGCTGGAAAACAAAACAATCCCATCAGATGATGACCGAAACGTGCTAACACCAGATGTTGAAGATGTAAAAAAGGTGTGTGGCTGCTATACAAGTATTTATTATTTGCCAGTGCAACGCCTACGGATTCTTAAAATCAAAGATAAATATGTACCCTTATGTATTACAATTCTAAATTTGCTGTCAACATGATTGATATATATTCAGTTTCAGAGTACACCTCACAAGACAAAAACAGATCCAAGGTTTCTTTTGTTTGGTGTTTATGCACTTTACGTTTTGATACCATGAGAAGTAATGAAATTTCAGCCCAAGATAAAACCAGTTAGAACGTGTTAAATACGAAAAAAAAAATTTCTTTCTCTCGACATGACATTTCCTTTGGATTGACCATAATTTAGACCATTTTGTAACGGACTAAAAGTAAATCCAAGTAAGAGTAAAACTCTCTTTTTTACAGAGACATTGTACCTTAAAATCTTTAACAAATATTCGTATCTTAATTGCTAACAAGATTTTCTATTCATTATTTTGGACACCTTCTTTCTTATAAAGTTCGCTCAGGCAAATAAAGATTGCTAGTACAGTCAATGACCAAACACAAGTGATATCAAATCGTTTTTTTTTTGGTTATTATTCTGTTTTCTACACGTTTTGGTCAAGTAAACAGAGATGATTACACACCAAAGGTTGATTAATATTGCATTCCTGGCTTTATTATATTTTTTTTACAACTACCGGTGTTGTCGTCGTTCATTCAGTGAAATGTACTCACTTTGAGCGAGAGGATGCCTCACACTACAAGCATACTCATGCTTAAACAGGTAAATTTCAAATTGCATATTCACTCTGGGTATTACAACGTTTCACTGGATCGGTGTGCACTGTTTCTTTTAATTTCGAGTGATGCTATTAAGTTGTGCTTCTTTTTATTTGTTGAACATTCAAGATTGATTTAAAAGTATAATTTTTACATGATGGAATAAATGTTTAAAATACGGCAATTTTCAGACTTGACAATCTTAATTTGCATCATATAATGTCAGTAGCTATACCCCAGTAACGAAACCGTCGTAACGAAATCGTATGGGTGCATTCTGTGATGTAGAGAAAACATAGTCCTCACCGTCATTGAGTAAACTTACATCCATGGAATACTTTCTCCACTTTATCCCTAACAAATCCCATTAAGTTTTATATTGCCATGAAAAGAGCGTATCATGATGTAAGAAGTAAATCAATTCGTACACATATAAATTAACGCTTTCTTTTTACGTTTTAAAAATGTTTTAAAAGCATTTTTATTTCGTAAGATATCAACATTTATTCAACTACCTATAATTTATAGTGTTTGTATTGTTCATTCATTAATATGTTTTACAACGTGTGAAGAATTTTGTGATCAATCAAAATTTATAACCTACGTGTATATTGAATACTGAGCGCTACAACTCAAAGAAATTGCATGGGCTGAACTAAGACTTTCAAAAAGTTGTAGTAATCATTATAACCGCGACATGTAAGGAAGACTGGCTGATCTTTCTGTGTAGCGAGCTGATCGACATTAACCAGTTAACGATAATTTGCCTATTTTATTAACTTTCTATGGATATCTAAAAAATAAATCATAATAAATGCCCATGTTATTCTTTTAAGACATTAAAAGTAGAAAAATCAAATTTTTAAAAAAATCTTTGCTTAAAGCATGTTCATGTTCCTCTAATGTCACATGCATGTGCTGTGTGAATATAAACTACATGCTCATACTAATATTTCAAGCTCAAAATACAAAAAAATATTTTGTTTTTGAAGAATATGTTTGTTTTAACTGTTTATTTTCAATGAAAAATGAGGAAAATGGATGGCAAATGTCAAACTTTTTCTGTATCTGAGGAATAAATCTAACCACTGCAGACTGCCTACAGTCTCAGAAAATTGATAGTTAAGTACATGCAGTATTTTCTCAATTTCTTTTTTATGTCCAATTTATACATGTATATATATTATCAATTTCAATATTCCATATGGGTATCCAGATAACATGTCATGTGATATTTGAATTTTACAATTTTTAAATTGCAAGGAAATGCTTTCATTTTCTACATAATTCACTTAAAGATGTCTAGTACAGGAAAAACAATAAATGAAATCAACTATGATATATTATAAGAAATTAAGGATTAAGATGACAGTCTGAAATCATTTACTGTTAATTGACCTTAATAAGAAAAATTAGAAAATACCTTTTAAAAGACAAGTTCTCTACTTAATACCCCCAAACAGTTAGGAGATACAAAGGTAATAAAGAATTTTTTTCAAGACTTAATTTCTAGAATGCAAGATATTACTGCACTACTATGAGAAAAAAATTGCATCATGGAAAAAATGTTTAAAATCGGCCAGAAAAATTGTTCAATATTTTTGGCACAGCATTATTGTAAATAATGTAATACAATTTCTTTATATTTGTTTATTTCAGCAGTACAGTTAACTTTTTCCAGAATATACAATCATTTTCAAATTAATGTTTTCGTACTTAGCTGACTTTTGTAGTCTTTTTCCTATTATCTGCCCTTACCTCTTTGTTAAAATCTGGAGATTGTAGTGATGTTCTGATGTGGTTAAGTTGTTCCTGGAATATTTCTGACATTGCTGACGTGAGGAGAGATTCCTGTTCTGATGTGTACATGGTCATTAGATCCCTGGAAAGACTCAGACAAGCCTTACAGAAGTTCACTGTGTTCACAGTCAGGGATATGAAGCAGTCATCTGAAACAACAACCATTCAATAACATTAACCAGTACCGGTATGTGAACAATGGTGTTCCTAGCAATTTGTAAGATTGTCAGTGAATGGGTCATTTTATGAAGAAAAAAAATTCATGGCCTGAACAAGATACAGTCAGTTTGAATTGTCAAACCATGTAATGTATAAATATCCAGTGATAAATCGTTTTGTGAAGGTATTCAATATAAGTCCCTGGGACTGTATCAATACTCACCATAGACATAAGGTTTTAAGTCCAGTCCTACAGCCGATACTTCCTCCACAAACTTGTGACAGTCCTTCTCACTCATGTGGTTCATTGGTCTCCATTTGTCTTCCTTTAAAAAGACAAAATGATCTATTTGTCTATAATTGCAAGTCTATATAGAGTGATCATTAGACATTCTATATAATATTAACAGTCACTAGAAAGAATTTTACAAAAATTTAATTATGGTATAATTTTCATCAAGTTTTTGATTTGTTCCAGGAGAAGAACACATAGTGAGATGGACTATGGCTGACAAGAAACAAAGGGTAACAGATTTGTTTCAAAGTTTACAAGCCTAATATAAAGTTAACACACTATGTTGTCCCTGGTTGTAGGGAGTTACACAATTCAATTTTTTAACACAAAGTCAACAATTTCCATTGCTCAGAAATTCAAGAAAACAACTTTTTACATTCTACAACTTATAGGCTTGCACGATCAACTGTTTCCCTGAACTCCATCTACCAGTACATGTAATATGTGTAACATTTTATAACATATATTTATCAACAAATACCAGTCAGCACTTACCGCTCCTCTAAATTTGATTCCTTCTATGATTTGTTCTTTATTGTCTGTCACTGCCTTTTCAACATCAGCACTGATCATATTTTCAAAACAGAAAGAAAGATCCAGACCAATCATCTGAAGCTGTAATCATAAAGGTTAAAAATCTTTAAAATACATGTAAGACACTGCAAAAAACATCTCATCCAAAAATTTTCTAAATTGTGAAATTTTCAAGTTTCAACCTAGTATTTGGTCAGACTCTATTTCAACAAAATAGTATTCCAAACAATGGCTTAGTCACCTCTTTACAACTCTGCCTCACGATGCAGACACAATCTGCCATCACTGTTAAGTTAGATTTCCCTCCGAAAACTTGTCGTCTAAATGTCTCCACAAACGACTGCAGTTCATTTTGGGCCCACACAACAAATGCTGCCGAAAGAGGTTTGTTTCTTTACACTTATACAAATAGAATACCACCTTTAAAAAATCCTAAACCACTATAAGCACACTGTTGACAAGTGGTTTCCTTACCTGACATGCAGCCATAGTGTTCTTGGAATGCCTTAAGGAACTCCCTTCCTGTCTCCATCAGACTTGGGAAGAACACCCCACACAGACGGCGGATGTACAATGATGTCGCCCCCTCAAACTTCAGCTGTCGTATGTTGTACTTGATTATTGCACTTCTATTTTTCAGAAAGAGGTCACAAGCCTGAAATATAAAGTAGATAAAGGTTATATAATTACAACTGCATTGCTGTTTCATCATTTTAAATAAAAGAACTCAATTTTTGTCAGTCATAAATATTAATTTTCAAAAACTGCTAATTTAAGTAACTACACCCATTGTCCTCTTTAGGCAATACATGTACTACAAAAAGTGGATATTAGTTAAAAAAAATTCTACATTCATATTCAACTATACTTAACATGAAAAATAAAACTAAATACAGGATAAAATTCAGTGTATCAGCAAAAGTGAAAATAACAGACATTTCAATAAATAATACACATTTAGCAGCAGCCAATTTTGACATTTACCTGGGCTGATTTGCCAAGCCTGATTAACTGTGCCACGGCCCTCCGGGCTGCCCTGGGCCCTCCACGTAGTGACCTCTCGGGCGAGACCTGCAGCTCACTCATGAGTCCCTCTGTCAGCTGCTTCACCCGGTGCTCTATTCTGGATCTGACATAACAAACTAGTGTAAATTTCCCCCACATATAACCACTTTTACAGTAATTATCTAGGCGCATCATGGAATGCCTGAGACTATTACATGTACATGTACTTAGCTTAATGTAACACATAACTAATTTATGTTACCAGGTAATCCCGACCTACCTAAATTCTTTAATGGCTGGAGCTTTGGGACATGTGGCTAGATAGTGATTAACTAAAAAAAAACAAACCAGATTTAGATAAGTAATATACATGTACAAAAGTAATGTAAATTCATCTGTTTAGTAGGTCATGTAAGTACAATGTTTATAGCATAGTTATTATAAGAGGTCTATCAGTTCCTAATCTTATATGCTAGAATAAAAAAGATTGATGCTTCACAACAGTTCTAGTCAATATTGGCAAAAATGTTTCAGAATTGAGCTAAAAATGTGCCATCAAAGTCTTTCTGTACAATACATGAATGATTCCTATATCTATTAAGTGTGATAATACAAACCTCTTTCAACCAGATCTACAGCTCCTTCAAAGTCCCTCTGGGCAATACACATATCCAAGTCCTCGGGCAGCTCTTGGAGCCATTCTGCGCTCAGATAATCCGCTTCAATGGCAGATTGTGACTCGCTGTCATCTTCCTCAAAGAAGGCTACAACAATACAGCAAATCACAAACCTTTATAAAGTTTTCAACTTTTTATTGACCTGGTCTCAAAGGGATGAAATTTTCATCTTAAAAAAGAAACCATTATTGGGTTTCTGCTTATAGTTTTAAAAGATAAATGAGCTATGGAAGCACAATGTAAATTAAGTAAATGAAGCTTTGCTTACTCTATTCATGTAGTGGCACCTTTTTTATCATTATCGAAACATTTGCTTCTCATATAAACTGCCAAGTTTCATGAAATTCCACATTGAAAAATTTAGACAAAAATCAGTTTGGTGCAATTTTAGTACAGGTACATATATCGTCAATTTTAATGAGTAATGTGAGAGTGCACATACATTTCAAAACTAAATTTCCACAAAATTCTTTGTTTGCTGTTGTTGATATTATGAAAAGAATTAAGTATGTAAGAGCTATGACATTTATTTAACCAGAGTATGGATAATGATTCCATGTACATACGGTTCTTCTCCTCCACTGCTGCACTGACAGCAGCCTGAGCTTGCTGCTCCTGTAACATGGCTTCTTTCTTCTGTTTGTCTCGAGCAGCTTTCTTCTTTTTGGATTCTTCTAGAATGTCTAACCACTGCCTCTATCAAAAAAGAATATATGCATGTACGTAAAAAAAGTCTCTATTAAATTACCTGGTAGATGTATCTCATGGTTAATATTGTATATATAAGGTTATTTTCGCCCCATGAAATTTTCACATTTCTAAACTAGCTAACAGATTTGTCCTGTCTTGAATTCACCTAGACACAGTTGTGGTTAAATTCTATTCTTATCCTATCCTATTCATCCCATTCTTGAGGATAGTAAAGCCTAAGGCTTAAAAACTTAGTAACCAGATCATTGCACCCCTTTCACTCATGGGCAGCCTTTGATTGTACATGGAGTATGACAAAATGATAAGGGGAGAGAAATAATGGTCATTTAAATGATTTTTACAAAGATCAGTGGACAGAACAACCTTTGCAATTAAAACATCATACTGTCTACAGGGTTTTTTCCACATGTTTTTACAAATTCAATTTGTGATTCAAAAAAGTTCCTTAAAATACATGTACATAATAACTGACAATGTTTTTGCATGTTTTATATTTTCAATACAAAAATGATTATAGAAATAGAAAAACATAGGTCATCCCAAAAAATCTCTGACATATAGAGCATATATACACAATACACACCACTATTTTAAATTGTTTTTAAAAATCTAACAATTAACATCAAAATTTTCCAACATAATTACATGTACATGTATCTATTAACGAGGGAAGGAAGAAACATTCTGTGAACCTTGGACTTGGAGCTGTCTGCCTGATACATCTTGGAGTCTGGAAACATCAGGATCTTGAAGGCGTTTTTATTGGGTCCAGCGTCACGGACATTGACAACGGCTAGACTATCAAGTTCATACAGACCCTGGAATCTGTATCGCACTGGTCCCCGTCTATCATATACAAAAAAAGAAGTGTGATTCAGAGCAATTATTCAATACCTACATGCTAAATAAATAAATAAGATAAATAAACCCATATAGCATTTTTGTGAGAAATACTCAGTATTAAACTTCTATTTTTATTATAATAGTACATGTATATTTGTTACTGAACTGCACGGCAGTAAAGATACATGCATCAAGATACCAAAGACACTATACATGTAATTAACACAATGATATTATACACATGGTGGACAACTGTAAACTTGCCTGTTAGGGAGCCAGGATGCTATCATCAGACTGTCATTGAGGAGGAAACAGTGAACTTTCTGGACGGCGGACAGAGACTCGGGATCAAGCTCCACCAGGTCCCCATTGTGTATCAGCTGTCGGCCAGGAACCTCTGTCACGCTCTGTAAATCAAAGCTTCTCTCTCAAATCCTCCTTTAGACCTTATGAGTGTCCACTTAGATAAACATGAAAAAGGCATTTCTAATACCCAAACCATTTGTATACCGGGGTCTTTATTTTCAATCATATATAATTGATTGTTGAGTGATACAAATTTCCATTACCCTTTATAATTTTCCAGCCTCATAGATATAATTAAGCCCATCTAACCCTGAACTGCAATGAATTTGTCAATGATACAGTCTATATTGAATGGCCCATAGCTACTTGAATTTCTTGTACTATAAGATGAGCAACACACCGAACAGCCCTCCACTTTTTCCAGGAGAAAGGCCAGATTCTTCCGTGTTTCTTCCTCTGGGTTCTCATCTTCTTCCTTAGCTGTTGGTTCCTCTACAATGGCTGTGAAAACAAAGATCTAAATCAAAAAAGAGCTTTGAGAAAGGGAGAGAACTTTCAATAGACAAAACATCACATTTCTTCTCAATTTAACAAAGAGAAAAACAACTGCAACTGGTGAGCTACATTTATAAAACTATTCCTAATATATGTAGTTTGTTTTGCCTATAAAAAATTGAATTTGAAGCAGCTAATCATGACCATTGAAACTGTAAAAATCACTTATAGCCTCCCCTTAATGAATGATGTGTTCATTACTTCCAGCAAACATCCATAACAAGAAGCTTTACAAACCTCTGTCACTGACCAAGGACATTTCCATCATGGAGGACATAAGACTCTTCTGTTCTGTCAACATGTGACTCAGCTGGTACATTTCTCCCTCCAAAACTAAACAAAAATGAGGTGATAATAAAAAATGTGTATCGACATAAAGTGCATTTTCAGAAAATTTGCAAAATTTTAGACACATCATTTTGTTGAGGTACCATTTTATAGTCAAGGGATTATAATTGATAATATGACTGTATAAAATATGCACATGCATACATAACTTTTAAGCTTAAAAAAAGGCAACAACATATTCAGAATCTAATGATTTAATCATATAAGAAGCTATATTGACTTTTTTGCAATTTCCCCAAATACATTTTTATCATACTTGAGATTTCTTTGGCTGTCTCAATAAACTGGGAGTAGTTTTTGTAGACATTCTTTTTCAGTGAGTGGGCCGTCTCATCCGCCAGGATTTGAACTTTCTGTTTCATAGTAAGTAGTTCCTCCTCCCCACTCTGGGATAACTTGCTGACAACTGGGAGTAAAATGAAATCAGCATTAATACATACATGTACATACAGCTATCAACAACTTAATGTTTAATGTTCTCAACATTCCCTGATTAAAATTACCTGTACTTTTTTAAGAGCAACATGTATTATCTTTATTGCTGAAATACATCTGATTTTGGAACAATTAACCAAGAGTTTAATTTTAATCTCCACTAATAGTTACATGTAGGAATTACTTGATAATGTTGTTACCATTAGCCAAGTATATTTACAAGACATATGTACATAGCAGTACATGCATTGTAGTTGAAATATTGCATGTTCTTTTAAACGATGCAAAACCTTTGAATTATTCACATGTATATAGTTATGGCTAGATTCAATGTATTTATTATGCTTTTAGGGCTGTTACAAATATATTGACTACTAATAACAAGATTCATCAGGATGCAAAACCAAAACCATATTATTTTAATCATTATCATAACAAAATAGGATATAAATCATGTGTACGGCACCAAACATTTGTAATCTTGATAGAAACTGAAACAGAACTTTATTTTACAACGATTGATAAACAAGCTACATGTAAACAAGTTCTACAACTTCTATAAATATATATCTCGTTGGCACGAATGTAATAGAGCGAGGTGGTCAGTGATGTGGAAGGAAACTGGAGTGTCCGGAGAAAACCCACGTGTCCAAGCGGGCGACCACCATACCCTGTCTCATACAACCACTGTCGATCAGGGGGATCAAACTCTGGTCGCAGCAGTGAGAAGTGAGTGCAATCTTGGTAGAGATTTGATGATCGAAGGCTTCGGTTAAGGGGTCAGACCAATGAGAACTTTTAAGGAGAATATAATATTGTTTGTAGGGGTCTAGCACTGACTAGCAGGAAACAAAATGTAAGTATTTGAACTGCATATATCAAAAGGTCACTGGACATCTCATCAGATCACAGTCGATTGCTTTAGCAAAGCATATATATTCTGACACGCCCCTTCATTAGCCTAATTATTTTAAAAATGAAGGTGAATTTTAATTTGCTTTTAAAATATCAAACCACAAACTTACAGTTATCTGGATCAAATCCCTGGCTCGATAAAACTCGAGCCAGTCCATGGCTTGGTTCGGTCATCTCTTGTCAGTTGTCTTGTTTTTTTTTTCTGTCAGATGGAGGAAAATAGTGTAGAAATTGGATTTTATACGGTAATTTTTCCGAATAAAGTTTTATGATTTTTAGAGTTTTTAAATAATACCCTAAATAATTTTAAAAATTTTCAATTTTTTTCGATATGAATTGACAAAATGATTTGTCAGACAAAACATTTTGATGTCCATTATTGTAAAAACATTGGACTGTACATGTATCCGGAATATTTGAACGCATGTTAAAGTTTGTCTTTACTTTACCTTAGGTCATGTCCAGTTATGTCGTCTGCATTGTTTTTGGTTGTGCAAAATATACGCAGTTGAAGGTTCTTCAATGCCAAGTTCAGAGGATAACTCTCCTTCAAGTTTATTTTCCAAAATAACAGAGGTTTTAGATTCCAATGTT
Source organism: Magallana gigas (assembly GCF_963853765.1). Taxonomy (NCBI): domain Eukaryota; kingdom Metazoa; phylum Mollusca; class Bivalvia; order Ostreida; family Ostreidae; genus Magallana; species Magallana gigas. The sequence continues at coordinate 6,631,359 of NC_088855.1, read as the reverse complement.
AGATTGACAAGGGTAAAGTTTTGTCTCTGCACATGCATCCGTACGAGCTCAGCTGATACACTAACGTGCCAAAAGTATGCCAATTTTTCTTTTTTCACTATATATTTCGTTGAAAACAAGACCTATATTCAAAAGGGTTGTTTGGGGTTATTTTTTGTCAGATTTTTAAGAAATTTTCAATGATTAAAAAAGATTCAATTTGCACTTTTTGACATACATTGAAGTAGGTTTTTGACAAATCAATTGTAAAATATGATATTTCAAACACAATACAAAGTTATTTTAAAGTGCTCTACTATATATCTTTTGCAATATGCAAGCCGAAAAATTTACTTTGGATTGTGAACATCAAATCCCAAGAACTGAAGGTTGAAAAAATATTTTAATATAATGCCAAAAAAATTAACTAGAGAAATTATAAATTTATCAATCCAAGTCTTTTCAAAATTGGTCAAGGTGTTATTTTTTAACGAATCTTTGAAAAATGTTAATTTTCAATAAAATATATAGTGAAAAGAAAAAAGTTGACATACTTTTGGCACCTAAGTGTACTTGCACAATTTACAATTTTACATTTTTAAAAACAAAGGTACCGATAGTCTCAAAAGGGATAAAAAGTGATATGCCTATTTTGTAAGTTTATGAAGCAACTCTAACATATTGATGCAGACTGAAACAATGTTGTTTTTTCCTTGTGGTGCTTTTAGTTTATGGATAGTGATTACATGTAAAATAAGAATTGAATTGCAAACACCTAATGAGATATATGTACAATAATTTTGATAAATAACATTTCAATAGAATTGTATATTATGACTTTCCAGAATGTGTTGTATGGCATTGGTCTGGTAGGGTTCCTCGTTGCTGTCAAGAATTCAGGATTGGTAAAATGCTTAATATATGCATGTATATTAATTAGTTCTTCATTGTTGTTAAAGTTTTGGGTACTTCAGATTGCTTTTCTTATTCCATGCTTTTTAGTTGTAATTAATCTAAACTTTTATTGAAATCTTTAATAGTCTTGTAAAATAGACTTTAAAATGACTTAATTTTCACTTTCTTTTATGAAGTCAAGGTATTTTAAGCTGATTTTAGAATGTTTTATAGATTTATCTTATAATTGCAGTGCTTCTGTATATAATGCCTGCAGGTTATAGAACAAATGTAATGTAGTAAATACATGCACTACATATTTTATTAAATATTGCACATTCCAGACACACATAATTGCCAGTTCATCAGATATCCCTGCCAGTTTCATCACAAGGAAAGTCCGAGTAAGGTGTTTTGTGGAAGCAATAGGAACTCGTGGAATAGTTCATGTGCAGCACAGACCTTTCCTTAATATCATACCAACTAAATGGAGACCAAAAAGTCACGGCAAGTGTAATAGGAAAATTTCATATTTTATAGCACACAAGTACTGCTGATTGTAGCATTTTTCCTCAGGAGCCTTTTTCCATCTCTCAGGTATTTTCAGAAACTTTTGAATTCAGCTAGGAATCATTAGATTAATTTGCAATTTAAATGCAGCTGCAGCTGATTTACTTAATAATATATTACTGTAGAAGAAACTGCACCAGCATGTACAAGTATGAAACATTTTTATTTTAGTACATGTATCAGCTAACGACATGATGTATTATATTTTAGTTCAACTAGAGTTAGCCTTAGTGGACTTGTCACCATTAGGAGGCAAATGGCTCCAAGACACCATAGACCAAAAAATCATCTGGTTTCAGCCTCTCTTGATCACTGAGTCTATTGTCCAGGCTCACATCTTTCACCGCAAGGTACATGTACAATACATTACATTTCACAAGCTTGCTGTGCTATGAAAGACAGGGATCTTATATGAACTGGACGGCTCTGCATGAAATTAAGGAAATCTAAATGTTGCATCTTCTTATTTGTAAGCCTTTCAATCTTTCCACCTGAGATCAAGCTTCAACAGAAATTTCTGAATGATTATGACAATGAATTACAAAGTGTAATAGAAAAATACATTACTATGGATATACCTAAATATCACAGATCTATAATTGCTCAATATAGGTGTGGTGTTATTCCTATCAGAATAGAAACAGGGTGATTTAGGGGGATCGATTATGTATTTTATGTTCTGTAGAAGCAATAAAAGACTAACTTTATCTTTCATTGCACTGTACATCTTATTCAAAACTTTTAACCAAATGCTTTATTAGTATATTGACTATAACCATCAATTACTTAACATTTCAGCCTCGCATTGCCCTTAGTTTTCTTTTATCCAAGGCCTAACTTTCCCAAACTGCCAAATTCTTACATTCAGTGTATAAGTGCAGACAGTTAATCTATCTTATTTCAAAATAGCAATGCTATTATATAATATACATGTCTTTGTAATTATTTAAGAAACACAAATTTATATAGTAATACACCTAGACTGAAGGAGTATCAGTTCATAAGAACCAATTCTTTTTAAAGCACCTGCAAACAATTTTTTTTGGGGGGGGAGGGGGTTATAAAGGATTCACCTTGTCCATCTGTCTGTCTGTGCGATAGTGTTCGGTCAATATCTTTCTTACGGAAAAACATTGGAGTTCGTACAGCACACAAAGATTGCTTATGACCTGAGGGTGTGTCATGATTTTGACTCAAGGTCATTTGGGCAAGCTCAAGGTAACTGGAAGGAAAAGTGCAAAATTTGTGCCCTGTCCATATCTTTCTTATGGAAAATATTGGAAGGTTTTATTGCACATAGAGATTGCTAAAGACATGGGGATTTGTCATGCTTTTGGTTCAAGGTCACTGGAAGGAAAAGTGCAAAATTTGTGTCCAATCCATTTCTTTCTTATGGAGAAACGTTGGAAGTTCTTACTTCACACAAAATTGCTTATGACTTGAAGCTGTGTCACGATTTTGCCCCAAGATCATTTGGGCTAGTTCAAGTTCACTGAAAAAAAAAATCTGTCTGCTCTATACCTTTCTAATGGAGAAACATTGGAAGTTCTTTCTTCACATAAAGATTTTGCTTTTGATCTGAGAATGTATCATGAACTTAAACTAGGACCAGTTGTGCAAATTCAAGGTCATTTTTAAATAAAAAGGTATAATTCCTGTATAGGCCTTATCTAATTGTAATGGAAAATTATTAGAAGCTAAAATTTGACACAAAGATTGTTTTTGACTTGTAAATATGTCCTGGATTGAGATTTGGTAATTTGTGTAAGTTCAAGGTCACTATACAAAATCAAAGTACAGAAGAACTGACGGGAGTTGATTTTGTCGATGTTTATTTATTTTAAAATCAATTATATGTTTTTTTGCAGGACAAGTACACGTATAAGTAGTTTCTAATTTGAATTACGCATTTTTTTATAATATGAATTTTTGAACTTTTTCCACTAGAATGTCGAGAAACCTCCATATGAATCATGTTAAATAATATTTAAAGATAAAATTAATTCAATCAAAGTATGTATCAGTGGTAGAAATATTTCTCGAAAATTGTATGGATCCAAGCAATATTGAACTATAGTCTCGTTCAACCAAACGCTCGGCTGACACCATAAATCTCCAACAAGGGTTTACGGAGACAGCCGAGCGTCGAGTTAAACGAGACTATATTGAACTCTGGCGTAGAAATACATACGACTACAAAAAATATTAAAATTGTTCGTACCATTTAAAATCTGACTATTTTTAAGGTATTTGTAAATAAGTTTCCTTGAAAAACAATGCTTTAGCATACATCATATCGAATTCATCAATTATTTTCAAGAACTAAGTCTTGTCAGGAGCAATGATTTGTGCTGAGGTCCAAACACTGTTTCACTTTCGGTTTGTCCGAGTGACTGCATAGGAGAGTTGATTAAAAATCAACTCCCAAAAAGGTGCAGTCAACACTTTTTAATAGAGAAATACTTGAGTTAAAATATTTCTGCTCTTAGCAGGGAGGTGGAGGTGTATCATTTGTGAGCCTGCTCACAGTACCTCTAGTTTTACACAGTACCACAAAAATGTATTTTGATACTGATCTATAGAATGACAAGAATTGTGGTGTGGTTGAGATGTGTTAGATTATTATACCCCCGCAAACGAAGTTTAGGGGGATATATTGGTTTCACCCTGTCCGTCTGTCCGTCTGTCTGTCTGTCCGTCTGTCTGTCTGTCCGTCTGTCCGTCTGTCTGTAGACGCAACTTTGTCCCCCCTATAGAATTTTTTATTACTGCATGGAACAGTTTGAAAATTTGTACATATGTTGAACACCATCTGAAGATGTGCACCTGCAATTTTTTTTAAGATCAGACAAGATTTAATGATTTTATGACAGTTTTCATTTTCCTTATTCTATATATTGTACACTAATGTTGAAAAGTAAGGGAGGTAATCCTTACAGATTTTATTAATTAATTAATAGAAAACACTCTAAAATATATTTATATAAATACATCCAGATGAAGTTTTTTGTCTTTATGTCTTAATTAATAAAAATAAATTATTTTTTATAAGTATTCTATGAACTGACAATGCAAAGTTTTTGTTTGTCAATGATAAATTCTTAGGAGCTAATGAGAACATCAAAGACAAGTGTGGCTGAATTCATTTGTCCCAAGGGAGCCATTATCTGAGCCATGGTTCAGATGGAGCATGTGTTTAGGTGAAATTGATAATCTGTAAAGTGGGTGATGGTTTTGGGGCTATTTTAAAACTGTTTCATGTAAACCAAAAGGTCTATCATTATAAGGAAATAAATAATATAATTATTAATAAAGATGTTAAACTATTTTTAGAGGTTGTTTAAATTTATTTGTCAAGTCAATTGATGAAGTGACCCTATTGGGCATTAATTTAAATGAAATTCAAAATTACTGATATGATTGTAGTGTTTTGGCAATTTTAAATTGTTTGTAATATTAAATTTTCTTTTTTTTTTTTTTTACATATTTTTACATTGTATGGTAATTATGGTAATGTTTTGGGAGTTTATTAAATTTAACAAGTTCATCAAAGAAAATCATAGTCCTATGGGATCAATTTTCTGATATGGAGTTCCATTGTGCCATAGGAGAAAGTGAGGAAAATTTGAAACAACTAATTGCATCTGTCAAGACTCTTATTAGTAAGATATTGAAAGTTTTATCAACAGAAGAGCATTGCTTGGCTACCGGTATTTCTATTCACTGCAAAGGGAGGGGTTATTGTCATTTTGTTGGTTTTTCTTTAAATCAATTAAATTAAGAAAATATATCATCAAATACATACATTTGTAAATGTATTACTGTTATAGATATGTATTAACAGTGAAATTCTGACAATTTTGATTTTATTTTTTCTTTGTTAACTAATTTTTTTATTTTTTTTACAATTCTAGAAATTTTTTTTTGTATGTGTTCCAAACCTTTATTATTCAATTCAATTATTTGTCCCATTTGAAATTAGCCTAGCGGGGGTATTAGTCCCATTAGGACAGTTCTAGTTAATTCTAATACATGTAGTGTTATAAAAGACTTTGTATGCAAATCTATGCATTTTGATTAATAAATGTACACTATATTTTGTTTCTTTTTTCAGTACATAAGACTTCATAGTATAAATGCAACTCTAATTGGACAAGGCATTTGTAAAGTCAAGGATTTGACCCCAGAACAACTCTCCTCTTTGTCAGCACCAGAAGACGAGTTACTGCGAATGCTGTTACAACATCAAATGATTGCATCACAAAAGGAAAGAGGAATGTGGAAAATCAAAGATGAACCAACAAAATGGACACCTATTTCCACAATCAAACACATTATCTCATCCACTGTACATTTGTGGAGGAAGATCAAAAGAAAATTCTCCAAAAAGTGAACAAAAATGTACATGTAAATCATATTGCATGGTTAATGAATTAGTTAATGTATTTTTCGTTGTGTACAATTTGAGTACCGGTGTTGTATAGCAGTTTTTCCCCCATAGTAGCTTTTCCCCCCGGAAAACCTACTATATAGTAGTCTTTCCCCCTGGGGGGAAAAGCTACTATATAGTAGCTTTTCCCCCATAGTAGGGTTTCTCCCTCACGTTTTTGGTTCAGATTTTATAAAAAATATTTATGGAAATCCAGTAAGAATTAAAATTAATGTTTCTACACTCCCAGGTTGCATACATCGTTTTGCCGATTTATTATTTTTATAGACAATGCTGAAAGTTGAACATGTGTGTAATGGAATTACACATAGAACTTAATTTAGGTAATTTAAGAAAAGTAATAAAGTTTTACAAGTTATACACTTATATGCATAATTATGTGTTCTGAAATTGTATCAAACGAGAATGTTTTAAGAATTTCTTGATAAATTTATCAGACTGTTTGTCTGTTTTTGAAAACTTCATCAAGGCTAAACCTCTGTTTTAGAGAAATTTTGTTTCCGATGTTTCAGAGCCCGATTTTCAAAATCCTATTATAATAATTATAGTGCATATTCTTTAGGGTCCAATGTCTCATAAACTAGAGATGACCATATCACCATATTTTTATAGTGGCAGTGGTTTACCACGTGGGGACCCAAATCTCAAATTCTAGAGATGACCAATTAACCATATTTTCACAGTGCTAGAGGTATACCACTAGTAGATGACACCGAAAATTTAAGCCCGCATGCAGGGTAGGAGCCTTTGTTGTTTTCGAGGCCGATGTTTGAAATCCAATTATAAAGGATATGTATTTTTAGGGCCCCATATCTAAAAAACTATAGATGACCACATGAACATATTTTTACGGTCATTTAAAAGTAAAACATTATTTAAAAATACACAATCACTCATATATTTCTTTATCAAAATGATTGAAAATTACGTTTAATTCTGCTGCTTTTTTTTTAATTTATATTACGAACAAAATTTTTTAAAAAGGTACGCGGGTAAAATTCATTATTCTTCTAAACATTTAATCAATTCATAAGATGACTAATGATATAATAAATAATTAGATAAATAAATCAATGAACTTTTATTCATAAAAGGAGAAACCGAAAAAAAAAAAATAACCAACCTAAGCGCATATACGACTTTTTTACTTGTTAGTTGATTAGAAGAACAAGCTTGTATTAAAAAAAAGTCAGCTCATCACAATATATGTGTTGGTTGTTTTTTGTTTTTGTTTTGTTTTTTTAATTACCCTTGTTTAATTGTTCGAAGAAATAATATGGCACACATTGGCCAGTAAGTCTTTATTACAAAAATATGAAACAAATAGTATAAATGTTTTAAGTAATTGAATCGTATATCTTGGTTTATATAGCATTTTTTTCCAAATTGTATATTTATAAATCACGTTGCAAACTTAAAAGTGGAAAAATTAGCAAATAGTGAGTGACAATATAAACATAAAGTTAGTACCCCTTAACCATGATTTAGAACCCCATCAATCAAAGTAAAACTAAAACATTTCAGTTTCTTATCATATCTTTGCACCCTGTCTCCCGTTTGATATTTAGAAGAAGAAATATATAATTGTTTTTAAGATCGTCATTTCTAACAGTATTAATTTAAAATTGAAAGCCTTTTGGACGAAGGGAGAAATACATTTCCACTTTTTATTCCCTTCCTCTACAAAATTAAGTCAACATTGGTCAGTTAGTTCCCTGGGAGAAGCTTATACATTGATGGTAATACATTGGAAAATTAAATTTCCAACCGGCGAATTTTCACTCAAATGTGTTCTCACGTGTTCATATCGTCGAAGTCAAAACTGTAGATAAGCATCGATTAGATGAAAAAGATTCGAGGTATTCCGAAATCCGTGTAAACGGTGTTCCAAAAAGGGGTGAGAACAGGTGAAATAAACGATGATGACACATGCATGTTATGAACCATGCCTTAGTTCATATTTGGGGTTGAAAAACCATGTATTTTATTCTATGTATTTATAAATGCCATAATTATCCTTTTTTGTTAGAAATTTATTGCAAATTATTGTCACGAATGGTCCGCAATAAACATGGCCGGAAAGTAAAAATGGGGGGAAATCTACTATATAGTAGGTTTTCCGTGGGGGTAATCTGGCTATAAAAAGGGGGAAAGCCCACAATATAGTCAGCTTTCCGTGGGGGAAAAACTGCTATATAGCCATTTTTCCGGGGGGAAGAACTGCTATATAGCCATTTTTCCGGGGGGAAAGATGGCTAGGGGGAAAAGGCACTATATAACACCGGTATGACTGTGTACATGCAGTGTGAATTTAAGTGGGTCATGCTGTATTTTTGGTTGCTGGAGTATTATTTTAGCTACTGGTAATTAGCGTGATATTGTTTATTAACATGATTATTTTTGGATCAGAAAATTTCAAAATACAGTCAAACTTCGTTATCTCGAACTAGATGGGACTGTTTAAAAACTGAGATATCAAAGTGTGACGGTCAGACCGGTTCGAATACCGGCGCCAGATAGCTCAGTTGGTAGAGCACCTGACTAGAGATTCAGGGGGCCCGGGTTCGAAACCCGGTCTGGTCCGTCATTATTTCTCCCATCCCGTTACATTTGGTGCCGTGACCAACCCCTGGAACTGACAGGTGAACTCCTGCCAGGGGAAGAGCCTGGGGTGATCTTCAGGGACGAAGATCATTTAAGGGGGGAGGAATGTGACGGTCAGACCGGTTCGAATACCGGCGCCAGATAGCTCAGTTGGTAGAGCACCTGACTAGAGATTCAGGGGGCCCGGGTTCGAAACCCGGTCTGGTCCGTCATTATTTCTCCCATCCCGTTACAAAAGTATTCGAGATATCGAGAGTAGAATACTTAAAAAATAAGTAGTTAGGACTTACAAATCACTTCGACATATCCATTGTATTCGAGATATCAGTGTTCGAGATATGGAAGTTTAACTGTAGAGGAAAAATAGCTGTCTGTTAACGTTATATCTCTTATTATTTGAGTGTGGATATATTTATTTTATTTAACATATATATGAAACTTTGAGAGTCTTACACTTGCAAAATATAGTTTTCAATAATGATTTTTAAGATTGAAAATATTCTTTAGTACGGTAAACATATTTCTTTGTGTTTGCAAGGTAATGTTTAATGCCTTCAAGAATCTCACCAATGCTCACTGTGTCAGCTGCAGTTATAGATGTCAACTCTAAAATGATCTGTAACAAGCCAAGATTGGAAAATATTATAAGAAGCGATAATCTTAATTTTTAAGCCTCTTTTGCTCTGCATCTTGTCCATTATTTCAAGAAATTAGAATAACTGGCTGTGTAAGCTTTGCTTAAATACTCAGGTGCAATTTGTTAAAAGATGCTAGTATCAAATAATGTGAGTGATTACTGGCTTTTATTATCTATATAAGTATGATCTTACAATAAATAAACCTTGACCTGAAAAATAAATATAATTCTAACTCTTATCACTTTAAGCAACATGTTTACTGTAAGCAAGTTTTGCTTCTACCGTATCTTGTTTACAAAGTTTTAAATTAGGCACAAGTATTTGCCAACATGTTGCAGTCACTTTCTGGGTCTGAGCCTATTACCGGGTATGTACTTTTAAATTACCTACAGAATGACCAAGATAAGCCTTTTCATAACTTGTGTACAGTATAATGCAAATTTAATTCATTAAAGCAAGTGGTTAATTTAAGCACTTAGAAGTGAGGAGTTTTGCAAACAAAAAGTCTGCATTAGATTAGGCAATGCCAAGCAAAGTTTTATTGTAAGCACTTATCTTAAGACATTAATATAAAAGCACTTTGGAGATTATTTCATAGCACTTCTTTTGTTATTGTAAGTACATATACATGTAGCATCATTTGTTTTGTCGGTGAATATTTCTCCTCATTTACTTGTACAACAAACAACATTTTTAAGTGCAGTGCATGATAGGCAATATATACTTTATCCACATATACATGAATATGCAATACAAGAACTAACAAATTAATTACCGGGTATTAATAAGCAATAAAAAAGTAAAAAACAAATATTCTTTAAACTATTGTTATTTTTCAATCACATGTATTTGTACATGTAAATTTAAAAGCTGACCAATAATACTTGATGATCACAGTAAAACAGTCATGGCAGAAAATATAATCTCCTTCTGTGATCCATACCAGTGCATGGACATCACCATCAGGTTAACAGCTGCAGCAACAACAGAACTCTTAGATTACCAGTATGTGAATTAAATAACCAGTAGTTTCTACATACTTATTTGTTCTTTTTAGTGCTACAGCTGTACACACTACACACCGTGTGTATAAATTAATATATGTAGGTTATACACACCAAAAAATAAAAGGAAGGATTAGAAGGATCGAGAGGAAATTTTATAACACAATGGTAGTGGGACTATATTTTTGAAGCTGACAAAAATTAAGACTAAATGAATTAAGACAAGGATAAATAAAATGCCCTGCAACAATATCAAAATAATGCATGTTTTCAAACTTGTCCATATTCAGTACATGTAATTGAAACATTGAACACTGCAACATTAATATATTAAACACAACTAATTTATTATTCCACAACTATGATAAAAATATATCTTTGATACCAAGATGGGGATTAATAAATTTTCTTTCCAGAAAAGGTTGGTAGAGTAACCAAAACACAAAAATTATATATACAGTTACATTAACTGACAAGTTCAGAAGCTCAGTCGATAACTATATAACTTAATTGACTTTTTAGACAATATTTGGGGTTTTCAATTCCATGAGATATATACAATATGCCAGTATTAATTTCATTTTTCTCATTACTGTATAAACATAATTTTTCAAAAAATTGTAATACAGCTAATATTCATTTGCCCTTTTTGGAAATACTTTGATAAATGGTTTCCATGCATTCATAATGATGCCACTATAAGAAAGTCATGCATATATACATGTATATATATATATGCAGAATGTAAATATACAGAAGATACACATATGTAAACTGTTTCACATAAATTATGCTTAATAGGCTTAATTTCAACTGTGTTGAATTGAGGTTGGCAATCAACAGATTAAATATTATTTTGAATTTCTGTTTTTTATGTACCATGATTTTGTGATTGTGCACAAGTACGATGATGATTGAATTTAATATCTATATGACAGTACTTGTAAAAAAAAAACTGTCGGGTAAAACTAAATGTGTAATATAAACAACCTAGGAGTACAATTACAGACATGCAAGTACATCAGGTAAATATTGCAATTCAATGTAAAATGCATGCACAAAAAGCACAATGAATTACCAAGGCAGGCAAAATATCGGACATAAAAAACAGTTTTTTTAAGTTCATTTGAATTCAAGAAGTGGGTGAGCAGCATACATTTCATCCTGTCCTTCACTTTTGATTCGTCCTTGGAATATTTTGACTTGTTCTTCTGTTGCAGTGACAGTAAAATAGTTTGTTTTACGATCGCTTTTACTTGGTGGACGCACTAGTTGTAGGATAGCGTCAAGGTTACAATATTTCACAACGTCTTCTGGGTTTGACTCGAATAAAGCATGAAAAGCACAAATGTAAATAAAAGGATGCCAGAACACATACGTAGCTTTGGAAGCTTCAACTTTCTGTCGCTCATCCGATTTCCTCATTCTTACGTATTTTCCCATAACACTCATTTTTTGTTCAACGCTTTCCTTTGAAATGTTAAAATGCATAGAGTTAACCAAACGTTTGTCTACATCTTCTGAACATTTCAGATCTCCTTTTAAACACACATACATAACACATTGGTAAAGATCCAAGTCTGAAGTCTTTAATGATTTGAAATTCTCCATTAACGTTTTCTTGAAATTTTTATACTCCAAGAATGTAGCAATCAGATCATGATCATTTGTCAGTATTGCTAGTTTGAGGGGAATTCCAATTTTACCTTCTTTTTTATCCATGATCATATCAAATGTCAATCTTCTACATAGGCATTCACTGTTACTGCATGCATTCTTGATTTTATTTTTTAAGTGATCCTCATAGCCTTGATCTCGCATTTTATTTACAGAATCTAATGACATTGATTTATGAAATAAATCTTCAAAATCTTCCAAATCAGAACCATAACGTCTGTAAAAGTCAGATCTCAATCCAATGATAAACTTATTTAATGGTTTTTTCTTCAAAGTGGAATTTATAGTATTCAAATAAATTTTTACATCATTCATGGAACAAGGATTGTCGTTATAAAGTCCAAACCAACCATACACAAAGTATATTGTCTTGGGATCAAATTTGACAGGAAGTTCTTGGCATTTACATAACTTGAAACTCCACCCTGAATGTGATTCGGAGTTGGAGAACTCTTTCATGATGCTCTCCGCTGTACTGGTGACCGCAGTTCCAAGCATTCCTGTAATTAGCAGTGCATCATGTTTTTGGAGAGCAGCAAGTCCTTGCTGTACATGGTCTTTTTTCACAATTTCTGCTCTTGAATATCTCTTATCTGAAAGGAACAAAGTTTCTACTTACAGAAATTTCTATAAACAGACCATTGAAAATTGATGATTGCAATTGACGGATATCCGATATTGAAATAATCATCCAATAAGCAATAACCTTTTAATAATTGAGATAAGATATAAAATACATGTACATGACATGGCAAAGCAGAGCAGTTAATTATATGCTCTTGTAAAATATCATTGTATTGACCGTCAAAAGTATTTTACTGTGTTTTGCATGCAGACAGGACTTGTTTATATATTTGACAAATATGAAGGATTTAACTCCTCAAAATTGTCTATGAAAGTCTAGACCCATCTATAACCAAAACAATTAGGTTCCCATAATTCATGTCAGTGGCCCTCAATAAAAATGAAAATGCTTTCTTGGGATTTTATAAAAATATGAAGGTAACAACATTGCAATAAGATTAAAAACCCGCATTACACAATTTTTTTCTGCAATGATCGTTATACCTTCATAGCCCATATGAATTTTACTGTTTACATTTATATCCATATTTGAGTTTTCTTCAATTTATCCAAGAAAAAGTCAGGGAAAATATGTTGATCAACAGAAAATAGTAGATCATCATTGTTGATCAACATGTTGCATAGAATGAATAGCCATTCTTCCACGTGTGGTTACCATGGTTACTATAAACTGTCAGCCTGCATGTGCTAGTTTGTGGAAATGGTGTTCTCAATGTTGTTGAATAATTTTTGTACATATTCATTTTTTTAATTTCTAAACCTTGATATCATAATATCCTTACTCAACAATATTATTTGAAAGTATCTGTCTCAGTCTCTTAATTGAGAAGAAATCACATTACTGTTCAATACCGTTTTCCATCAGACAAACTTCCTCATCCTTAGGTTCATAATTTGGTCCTAAAATGATAACAATCATATTTAAAAATACTGAACAAAAATAATGAGCAACATGTTTCAATTTAAAAGTGCAATACTTTATTATGGCATCCAATCTATATTTGGCCCTAATTTTTCTTACCTTGAGTACTCGCATGTATTAAATACTCCGATGTTAACTTGAAGCATTTCAGAGAAGAAAAGGATTTACCAAGGGAAATTTTCAAAAATGTTTTTACCTAAGCAGTTTATTAATTACAGGTCTAATGAATATTGCATTAATGTCAATGGGGACGAGCACATTTTTGAATATGAAATATTTAATACCAAGAATATCAATAAATGCTTCAGTGGAAAGATGTTTTTAATCATTAAGAATAGAAAAACTTTTGAAAACAAATTTTACAACAGATGGATCTTTTTTAGTATAAATATACTGATATTTAAACATGAAAATTATGCATAAGTAAACTAAGTATGAAGCCCATACATTAGGCATCCAGATTTATTGAATCTGGGGCTATTATGGATCGGGCACTTCAATACAATGTAATATCTTAAAATGCAAATGTAAATACATGTACATTTAGTACCAGTATATACCTCTGTTTCTTTGTATCCTTAGGTAGTATATCAGTCCAAGCACTACAACCACTGCAACTAGAATAACTATGACAACTGGAACTATTATATCAATGTCTGAGTCCTCTTCTGTATCTTTATTTCTAGAATAAGAAAAATTGTTCATATAATTTTACAAACAGTTGAACAAACAATACTCAATGATAATACTGTGGTTTCATCAATATTCGTTGAATACCAATTTTCGTGGATTTCGTTGTCGAATTGATCCATGAAATTAAATGTTCATTGAAATGCAATTTCTATTAACATTTTGTATTGAAAGGGTCATTGGCCACGAATTTACGTATCCTTGAAACTGTGATTTTTACTTTATCCACGAAAATTGATACCCTTGAATATTAATGAAACCACAGTATATGTTCTTAGTATTAAGAATGCCAGCTGGGCCAAATCAAAACAGACTGTAATACTGTTTTGATTATCTTGAACCACTTTGACAACATGAAACTTAAGTTTTCAGGCCAGGGCACCAAAAATTGCTTTTATTTTTGTGATGCAAAACTATTTTAAATTTCTAAATTTGACAATAATTACCAACATTTTTTTTTAGGTCACCTGAGTCACTCAGTTGACCTAGCTATTGCAATTGGTCTTTGTCCGTCGTCGTGTGTCTGTGCATTGAGTGTTAACAATTTTACATTTTCAACTTCTTAAAAACTACAAGGCATTTTTAGTGTGAAGCAGCTCTATGGTAAGAAGAACCTGAATTGTTAAGTTCATGAGTCTACCACCCCCGGGGCACCACAGGCGATGCCAGCATGCAAAAAATATATATTTTTTTAAATTACTCCCAGTAATGTGAGAGAAAAAATGAATGTCTATGAAGCCCTCTAGTGGCTCTACCACAAAATTGTTAAAATCATGACCCATGGTTTCAGGCTCTAGGGTGGGGCCACTATGGCCATATAGTAAAAATGTACTGAATCTTAGAAAATTTTCTTCTCTTCCAATATATACATGTATTTGATATGCATAGTTATGATGTCCATTAACTCCACTACCTAAATTGTCCTGGGATCGGAGGAGAGGGATCAAATATGGTCATTGATGTTAATGCAGGCTTCATAATTATGTTAACCACAGGAAGTCCTCTACTAAAATTGTAAATTTCATGTCCGCTGATTGGCACTGAAGTACGGTAAGGGTTTTGACTCTAGGGCGGGACCAAAATGGATGTATAGTGTTAATGCATGTAATGTTAAAAATTTATCTTCTTTACTCCCACACATAAGTTTTGCACAATAATTATAGGTTTCATAGAAAGATTTCAGACAGGGAGGTGGTCGTCATTACAATATTATAATTTTTCTACTCCAGAATAAAACTTAATTAAATGCATATTTGAGACTCCTCAACAAGTTTGTGTATGGGCTATGGTAGTCAGGTGATCTAAAGGCCTATTGACCTTTTGTTATGATTTTAATGATGAATTAATATACAATTATTGCTGGTTTTGAGGTCAATACAATGATTTAGCTACCCGAGACATACATGTATACAATATTCACCGAGCTGGAGGGAAGCTAAATCATCATATTGATAGAAAAAAAACAGCAATTTGATAATAAATAATAATAATAATATGATACGGACATATCAAATTGAGTGTTATCAAGAGAAAATTATATTTTGAAGCCATAGCCAAACAATTTAAGACACGCGATATTTCATCACATGCAGGTGAATATAACATAATATTTTTTTTTAAATAGTTGACATGAGCCAATCAGAAAGCTAGGAGTTAATCAATCATATAATAACACCCTTTATATCTTAGAAATAATTATACTAGCTGTATATGTGGTTATTAAATATAGCGTTTAATAGGGGTTAACTCCAGAAAAGTTTCTACGTAATGTATTGACTGACCTTTATCCGATCAGATCGTAGCTGGGCGGAGTTAAGACATTGCTGCTCATGACTTGAATGAGAGAGAGAGAGAGAGAAGAGAAAGAGAATTGAGTAAATTAAAAAAGGTGCCGATGAAGAAATAATCATTAGTTATAAACTTGCAAACAAATTAATTAAGGTCTGATTATGAAAATTACATGTATATCCTATATTGGTATAACTTTAAAGCGTTTTAAAGAACGATTGTGAAAATTTCTTTGGCAGCGTGCCGTCGATAACATGTCCATGTATAAGAATGACATAACTCACCAACTAAATTTCCTAGCATGGAGTCCGAGAATACGGGCATTAAATATTTTGAAGTGCGAACGAATGATCACTGTAGTGAAAAGGAAAGGCAACAGAGGCGGGTGCTTAGTGAAAAAATAAAACAATGGCGGACAAATTCGTCCTTAGGTAAAGAATGTTTCACACTGAGTAACCATGAAGAAAGTTTTGATACAAAGTAAAATTTACAACGTATGTTTAATTCCAGGAAGATTCGGCAAACTTTAATTAGAATACTATAACGGTAACACTTGTAATAAAAACAGTTTCTTAAATATTCGTACAGTCTTCGATGTTTGACATGACCTCATCCCATTATCTATATATAGACATCATTGTTCCCTGGTTAAAGAATTTCAAAACACTTCAAAGTTTCATAAATTTATAAGATATACTAGAGCTTGATTTGTCACTTTATAACTATTGTTGATAGATAGTTCGCTCATCTGCCTCATCTAGGCTATAATTTACTCCATTAACCATTTAACTCTCTCTATCTCTCTCTCTCCCTCTCTCAAATTAAGTCACGAGCGGTAATGTCTCAACTCCGCCCAGCTACGATCTGATTGGACAAAGGTCAGTCAAAACATTACGTAGAAACTTTTCTGGAGTTAACCCCTATTAAACGCTTCAATGTACTTTGCTATATGCCTGTGGGAAATTTACACAAGTTAAGCAGTAAACTCCCCAATGCATATAGTTTTATATTCTTTAAAAGCTTTATAAAGTATTAAAAATAGGAGTTAGTGAAGAAAACATGGTAGCCACATCAGTGCATGTATACATGTAAATCTTTCTTTACAAGCCACATTCAGCTTTAAAGCAGTATTTAAGTGGCTAATCTTTCTTTACAAGCCACATTCAGCTTTAAAGCAGTATTTAAGTGGATGATGCTTGCTACCTCAGCTACTACTGTAAAGACCACATACAGTAAATCACAGTTATAGCTAACATGCTTAATATGAATTGACGCTCACAGCATAGTGATTTTTATTCCCTGTGACTATATTGTATGTTGTAAACTTGACAGATTTAATGTTTTACACTTATAACGAAGCAAAATTGCCCGTCCCTGGCACTTCATTATAACCATGTTTTACTGTTGCTATACTTACGCAGACTTGATAGAAGATGAAGTGTTGTTCCCGAAACAGAAAGGAACTAAAGATAAAAACAAAAATCCTTATAAAAAACTTAAATATGCTGTTAACCAACTTATAAATGTATTTTGCATATAAATTTCATAATTCAAGAAAAAATAATGGCTTGCAGAAACAATTTATTTAACCAAATCTCTCTGTTTGGTCTTCAAAATTTATGAATGATAATTCATTGTTAAGAGGAATAAATTTCCAGTAAGATGATAAAGTTCTTGTAAACTAGGCCTAGTTTTTTTGCATGCAAATACTGTTTTTCAAACCGATTTTGTTAATGTTAAGTAGAGTTACAACTTAAAGTTTTATTAATGACAATTTTTTTTAAGTATTACTTGTGCATTTGACTGCGATACATTAACCACTTGACACATTTCTTACATTTATAGACCTCATTTGAGAGGTAATGGTTGTCGGGACATCCTGGCAGGGACTCATTGCAGGGCTCCCAGTTTAAGAATCCTTTCTCTGTAACAATGGGGCAGTTTCCTATTTAAAAAAGTAAATAGAAACAACTGTACATGTAGAGTTAAAACTTTCCTGTTAAACTGTAACCAATTTTTGGCTACATGTATAATCTCTTAGACTGCTTTTAATCATATTGTAGGATGCATTTCATACACCAAAACGTAGAAAAAGCCACCCCATGTCTATATTATTGAAACTAATGTTTCCAATATAATCTGAAATATATATCAAATATTTCGATAATAATGATACATGTACTGTGTATAAGAAATTCAAGTTCAATTAATAAAAAGAAAAAACTGCATAAAACCTTAAGAGTCTAAAAAAATTTATTCCTTGATTCAAAAAATAATTCTTTTCAAATTGAAATTTTTCTAAACATGTCATATCAAACTGATGTGCAATACGCATGTCATCTAAGATTCTGTATTTTTTTTTCATGTCGAACATAGAGGTATGGCCACACCTCAGCTAGTATGTACATGACTGTTATGATTTTGTTATCACTAGAGAAAGCATTCCTATTATTAGTCCCCTACCGGTTTCACAGGAGGGGACTATAGCTTTCCTCTGTGTCCGTCAGTCTGTCCGTCTGTCTCTCCGTCCGTCTGTCTGTCCCACTTCAGTTTTCCACGCTTTTTTTCTTTATGCGTTTCAGGAATAACATGAAATTTGCTGAACAGCTTCAAAATGTCAAACTACAGATCAAGTTTACATTTTTGTAGCGTCTGATTGACATATTTTCGAGAAAATTAATTTTTTATATTCCAATTTTTTAATCTTCGGGTTCAGTATCGGGTTCGGTGTGTATTGAATAAACGAGGAAAGTATGTAGTCAGTAATAATATTGTGCATTACTTGGACCATTCCTTTTATTGTTTCTAACAAACAAATAAGTTCTATAAAATAGTTTCAAGCATTGTGTTGTTAATTTAATCGACAGGTTTTTTTTGTATAATTACAATCGGGTTCGTTATTGGGTTGGTCTGTTGAGACGGTAAGAGAGATGTTCTGCATAACAGTGCATTGTTTTCACAAATTTCTACAAACCGGTAGGGGATGTGTATTGCTTATGCAATACTCTCAGAATGCTTCTCTTATCTAAGTGTTCTTATGTATGGGTGGTGGATTACATTGTATTCAAAGGTAAAATACATTAATTTGTTCTCAATAAATAGTTTTAGATGAATACAATTATAATACATGTATTGCTAATTTCAATATTGAAAATATCTAACTCTCTTTATCTTTGTGTTCCTACCCTGTAGGATGCGGGTCTTCTCTAAACAAAGTTCTCGTTTCTTGCCATCTTTGTCCCTCAGACAGTGGTATTCACTCACTCCCCCGCAGCTGGCGGACTCGCTAGCTGCCCGGCTCTCCCAGAGGTCCTTGGTCTCTGGACATGTATCTACTTTATGTCCGGCTTTAGAGGCTTCTACCCTAAAGTTTTTATGAATCAAAATATGTAACTACCGGTATATATAAATCTAAACAAACATACTATAAATAGTGTCTGGGTTTTTATCATTCTGATTGTTTTATGACCTATAGTAATTTCTAAAATTCTTAAATATCAGAACAATTCTACCAAAAATCCAGTTAACAAGGTAATGAAAGACAGATAG
Organism: Magallana gigas; assembly: GCF_963853765.1. Lineage (NCBI taxonomy): Eukaryota > Metazoa > Mollusca > Bivalvia > Ostreida > Ostreidae > Magallana > Magallana gigas. The sequence continues at coordinate 6,612,009 of NC_088855.1, read as the reverse complement.
CAGTACTTGTGTCACACTAACATATCCATTTATATATACCGGTAATCATACTTAAAATACTATTTCACATTGTAAAGTACTTGTTTATACGTTAGCATGTACATCTAAATAAAGAGCATACAAAAGCATTTCTAAAAAGTTGCTGATAATCTGTTTTACAATTCATATAAAGATGTCTTACTGTGCTTCAATTTCCACTTAAGACTCAAGTTAACTGTTTACCATTTACACACTTATCTAGACTCTGGAATTAATGGTTTTACAGTATGCATAATAATGCACTGCATTCTAGCAGTTACTACTTACCAATTAAACAGACAAATCACAGAAGTCAATATCAGCCAGCACTGCATGACAGACACTGCAGCCATTGATTCCACCGAGTGTGTCTGTAAGCCCCGAGAAAAAAAAGGCATAATGTAAAACAAAGCTCTGAATTTGTTGGAATACCAGTATTAAAGTGAAAGTGAAAACAAATGTGTCAAGCAGTTTGATTTCGCTATCCTTGCATTGTAGATTAATTTTTCATAAAGTGGTAATATTAAAATACATGAAATCTAAATGATGCATACCGGTAGATCTACGATGTATATACATGATCAGCTTAATGCAAGAATGCCTCTAAATTTTTAAAGTAGAACTTTCCTACACATATTATTAGAGTAGACATACCGTTAGTATAATGCACTTATTTACATAAATTTATAAAGAAAAGAAAATCAGTATTGACAAAAATATATTTCAATTTGTAATTGTATTAATTTATCTCATAATGTAATTATAGAAGATCTATTTTGTGTTAAAAACTTTGTAAACCAGAACCATATGGTCCCTATACCATTAATATGATTCTGCAAATATACCGGTGGCCCTTGATAAAGTCGGGGTTTTTTTTCATTCATAAAAGAAACACTAAATATGCATTTTTCCTATCAAAAATCATTATTCCAAAATAATGTCAAAAATCAAACAAATTTAAGTGATAATATTTTTTTATAATTCAATTTTTGTTTGTTTCACCACTTTTTGCTTGTTATTTTGATAATCATAAATACCTCTTTGCCCAAGCTATGTTTATCCTTTTGAATGAAATAGTCCTGATTATCTGTTTTGAAACGCCCCTGCACGCTTCAGATTTTCGTACACAACCAAAAATAGAAAGTCTATGGGGGTTTTGCATTGCTGCATGCAGACATGAAAACACCTGAATAAAAACATTCAAAAACTGTGCAGGGTGTTCCGAGTAATTCTGAATGGAGAAAAGATATTTATAAACATTTCCCATTATAATTCTCCATAAGAAATTTTTTTTTTGTTCATTTTAATTCCTCATGGAAAAAACAGATGAAGTGTTAATAAAGAAATCTAGGATTTTCCCCTTTAAATCGATTGAAATTGTACTTCTTTGACAGGTTTGTTTATTTTCATCAAAGTTCGTCAAAAAGTAAAGGCCCTGTCACACCAAGCTGCGTCCCCACGGCATGTTCACAGCTTTGTTAAAGTCATGGAATCCCTGTAGGGTCGCAAGAAAAATTCAGAAAAAATGTACAGTTTTATTTGAAAATTTTACAAGTGGAGATGTCACGGCGTCCTGACGGCGACCGAGGCATTCTTATGGAGCTCCCACGGCGTTTAACTGCGTTTCCACGGAGTTCTACTTGGCGATTAACTACGCTCTCACTGAGTCTCTGACGTGCGCTCATGACGTGCTTAAAGTTTTTACTGCGCTTTCACGGCATGCTTTGCGCGCTGACTGCATGCACAAGACGTTCTTTACTTCTTGGTAAGTTAATATTAATTTGAACAATTGTTTGAGAAACAAACAAGAATTTACAACTAGTAAATAAATGATCAAACAGATATCTGTGAGCCAATGCTCACTAGTGATACCCCCGCTCTGATGTGAATATGCAAATTAGCAAAGTCGACATTTAACAGAAAGCTGGCATCCGATTGGTACAGAAATATATCCCACAATATGGCATGCCTTAACAAATAGTGTGTTAAAATTTCAAGCATCTGCGATAAATAGCTGCTGAGAAATCTTTGAGGAAAATTCGTTTGAAAATTTTGGCTAAAATAAACAGAGTACTCATTTAACAGGAAGTTGACGTCTGATTGGTACAAAAATATATCCCACGATATGGCATGCCTTAACAAACACTGTGTAAAAATTTCAAGCATCTGCGATAAATAGCTGCTGAGAAATCTTTGACAAAAATTTGTTTGAAAATTTTTGCTAAAAATAAACAAAGTCGTCATTTAACAGGAAGTTGACGTCTGATTGGTACAAAAATATATCCCAGGATATGGCATGCCTATACAAATACTGTGTAAAAATTTCAAGCATCTGTGATAAATATCTGCTGATAATTCTTTGACAAAAATTTGTTTGAAAATTTTTGCTAAAAATAAACAAAGTCGTCATTAAATAGGAAGGTGACGTCTGATTGGTACAAAAATATATCCCACGATATGGCATGCCTATACAAATACTGTGTAAAAATTTCAAGCATCTGCGATAAATAGCTGCTGATAATTCTTTGACAAAAATTTGTTTGAAAATGTTTGCTAAAAATAAACAAAGTCGTCATTTAACAGGAAGTTGACGTCTGATTGGTACAAAAATTTATCCAACAATATGGCATGCCTTAACAAAGACTGTGTAAAAATTTCAAGCATCGGCAATAAATAGTTGCTAAGATAAATGCGACAGAAATTTTTGTTACGGACGGACAGACACACAAGGGTAAAACAGTATACCCCTTCTCCTTCGGAGCGGGGGTATAAAAATTGTTTTGATTCTATGAAAAGGTACACTGTAATTGAAACATAACTACTTCTAAACAAATTGTGAAGGACTAGGACAAAACTCTTTTAAAAATTAGTAGTCAGGTCTACAAAAGAGATCCGTTATTAGTTGTTAGAAAACATAGAAAAGATGTGAAAACATCAGAACCAAATGGCATAAATTCCATCTACGTCCATTGATAGGTCTTGGAATATTAGCAAATGCTACTTTTTACATAGTCATCTACATCCAGTTTGATAATTATTACATCGCTTGCTATTGTTACAACAGCCATTGTTTGAGTTTTCGTGGTCTTAATGACAACGCACTAGAAACGCCGTGGGAGCGCGTATAAACGCAGAAGAAACATCACGAGAGTGCGATGAACGCAGCAACAGCTCTTTGGGGTCGCAGTGTGAACGCAGCCAAAAAAACTTGTTCAAACACTGTGGATGTGCAGTGAGAGCATGATAGAGACGCAGTGAGATCCTAAAGGACTCCGTGAGGTCTCTGTGCAAGCGCAATTGACTTATCACTGCGTCTACACTGCGATTAGCTGCGTTCCTTGAAGGCGCCGACGGAGCTCTCAAGGCGCTGTTGAAGATCTTACGGCACTGTCATGGCGACCTCACTACGCTTTTATGGCATGTTTATCAGAACGCAGAGCCACGGCGCGTACTTGGTGCATGTTCAAAGTTCGCGCCGTCGCATGGCATTCTAAAATGTTCAAAGCGATCCCACCACAACGGACGAAGATGCCGTTGCATTGTTATGATGCTGTAGGAGACTCTACTGCGTTTACCTTTGTGTTTTACATTATTTAAGGATGCAGCGCCGAGCGGGATCGTGGTGAGAACGCAGCTCAGGTGTGACAGGGGTTTAAGGGGTGCAGTAACCTGGGACAGACTTTATGTAAGCTATGCCCAATCTACACTTTGCAAAAAGTAAACTACATCATTTAAGTTGTGTTCTCTAGGGCCAGGTGAATAGTTATATGTACACTATCAAACATAATCAGTCAGGGGTGAGGCTGAAATCCATCATATTGAAAATGATTGATTTCCGTGCAATGTACATTATCTTTATTATTTTCGTAAATATGACGTCATCTTTATTATTTTTGTAAATATGACTTGTTTTCATCATATTTCGATTCAAAGTTAATTCTTCTATAATCTGTCCCAAGTTATTGCTTCCGTCACTTTTTGATGATTTTTAATAAAAATACACATACCTGTGAAAGAAATATAGTTGAAATCGATAAAAGGGAATATGTCCAAGATATCTTTATTGAACAATTAATTATCATTTTTCACTCATAAAAGTTCACAGGAACGCAAAAAAAATTCTTACGCAGATTTATATTTAATGGGAAATGTTTAATATACATCTTTTCTCCATTCAGAAGTTCATGTACTCGGGATACCTCGCGCAATTGTTTAGCGTTATCATCAAGGCTTATTAATGGCTGATGCAATGCAAAATCCCTGAAGACTTTCTATTTTTGAATGTGTATTGAAACCTGAAGCGGTAGAGGGGGCGTTTCTATTTAGTGGATGAGCATAGTTTGAGCACAAAGGTATAACATTTATGATTATTGAAAACTCAAGCAAAAAGTGGTGGAAAGCAACAACTTAGAACAGAGTATTTTAACCCATTTCCTTCAATAATGAGATATAGTACACTATCCTGCCATATGCCACCATCACTCACGTGTAGAGAAACAACTGAAACTAAAACAGTAAAGTAGTGCAACCCATTTAACAAATGAGATAATTTTAAAATACCTACCAATTTGAAAATGATGAAATATGTCATATTTGTTTTCAGAGGTAACTCTACTGGCACTGCACCAGTTATCGGCTTAAATTTAATGGTTTCTTTTCACATTTCCTTATTTCTTGATAATTTTGGATAAAACTTGACATACTTTAAATAGTAAATTCTTATTTTTCAATCCATTAGATTATATCATTATGTAGCATGGTAGAACCCAAAACATGTTGTTTTGTGCGTTTTAGCACACCCCGAATTTGCCGAGTTTTTACGATTTACTGCACCAGTTATCGACTTCGTGATGATAGTAAATGATAGTAAAATCCCTGTACATGTTGATTTTAGACTCTTCTAAATGTAATTTGAATTTTGCCCTTTGTGGGGTCAGACTTAAGTCGTCGGGGTTATGATACATTATATATTAAAAACTCATAAACTTCTTTGTTTATTATCATACAGTAATACACAAAATCGTAGACTATTCAATACACAATAATTATTGTGCAATCAGGCGTTCAACTGCGCTATGAATCTCTTGGAAATTAGTGAATTCCTTTTGTTTATACATGTTATATGAATTGATATTATATATATATGTCAAATCAAAGAAGGGATATAATAAGGTATCACAAAGAGGCAATGTTCTTTTTTAAACTTATTATGTCACTTCCCCCACAGTCGAAAGTGCAAAGATGTAAATCAGCGGTAAACAATGATTGTTTAAGCTCATGTATTAAACATAAAGTTTTCAAGCAAACTTACTTTTCTGTGTATTCGAAAAAGACGACTTAATTAAAAACTCTTGGCTTGCCGCGTGCTATAAACCCGAACTCTCAGTTAAGCTGATTACTAGTCTTAGCTGATAACTGGTACAGTACCAGTATATTTTGAAATAAATTTGAATTAGTGCATGAATATGACTGTTTTTAATCATTATTTAAAAAAATTATGAAATTCAGTCTTACCCTTGAATGATAATGAATGTATATTTGGGAGGCTGAAATGATTTGTTTTTCACAGTTTAATATGTTTTACGGTGCGACCGTTGGGGCGAGCGCAGCATGTGATCAAATAATGAATTATGATAAATCAATAAAAATAAAAGTATCAACATAACTGAATTTGAATGCAAAATAAAATATAAACATGCCTTTTTTTCTAGTAAATTTTCATTATTCAGAATTTATAAGATTGTTTATTTATTTAAATATAATTTATCTCAGATACAATGTTGTTGAATAATAAAGATTTTAACATAATGTTTATTGCATTTTATTTCCTCTTTTCTTGTAGCAGACATTTTTCTTAAACTTAGTACATATAAAAAATTGACTTATCATAGAGTCCCCCCCCCCCCCCCCCCCCCCCCCCCCGTTTAAAAAAAATGTAATTTACGTATTAAAAAAATTGCTGATCATATAAGAAAAACAGTTTTGGACCCCCCCCCCCCCCCCCGGGGAGGATGTAATAAATGTGAAAACAAAGATACCGTTGAGCAGTTAAAGAGCAAAATGCATACTACGCACTCACCATTCCTTACCCGGATTAGAATTTCCCTGATTTTGAGAATTTCTTTTTCATTTTGCTTGTAAATATTTTTTGAATGATGCTGCCGCGCCCCCTTTTAAAAAACGTTCCTGGAAATTACTGTAAATATATAGTGAATAAAATAAATGTGAGCATTCATCCAAATGAGAGCAAGTTACAACTGTTTTATTTCCTATTTAAAAAAAAAATGTCCCCATTCGTTAGCTTTGCAAGATTTTGAGAAGATTTTGGTATTTATATTTCAGCAGATTTACAATTACTACTTAGAGTAATTTTCCCTTATTGTGACGTCAAAGTTCACGTCGGTCAAGTGTCGTCTGTCTCTTTGAAAAAAACCCTGAAAAAAACTAAGTGAAATATACTGTTTTGTTTACTTAAAAAGCATGATATTCTTGAAATTACACAATTTATCTGTTTCTCAAAAGTTTAACTTTGATTCTCGCGAGAAGGAATCAAGTCTAGTGAGATCGTCCGACATTGATAAATTGCATTGTGGGTCGAAATTTACTGACTCCGAAAAATTCTGTGGGATCAATGTGCAAGAAATCCATTGTGACGTCACTCGAAGGAACGACAACTCTGTTAGTCTTACGTAATGGAATTATTTTATTTACAATGCATTATGTACATAGTCTTTTATCTTGTTCTCGTGAGAGCGTGAAATGGGAAACCATATTTATAGGGAATTACTGGGACGATTAAAACAAGGCATTACTGGTCCGATTTACTGACGCCAAAAAAATCCGTTGAATGAATGTGCAACTAGTCCGAATTTTCTATTCACACACGCCTTGCCGGTAGAGCTCGCTTCGCGCCGGCGCTGTGCGCCGGCGAGCTGCGCTCGCTATTAGCCAGTATAGTACGGTAGAATTTTTTTTTATAAACTTTTAGAGAAGCCCAATCCTGAGAGAATCAAAATAACTAATGTAAACAAATATTATTTAATGTTAAATGACAAAGTTACAGACAAAAAAAATGCAAAAATGGTTCTGTGAGAATCTTATTATAACAGCATTCAAGGGACATACTACTGGCGTGCGACCAGTTCTCGCTAAGTACCATTTCTCGCCAGTACATTGTGACGTCATTTTATCAACACATAAAATTATAGACGAAAAATGACGTCACAATGTACTGGCGAGAAAAGGTACTCGGCGAGAACTGGTCGCACGCCAGTAATGTTTGAGAGTATCGCATAGCCCCCTAACTCCGTCACTACCCTAACTCCGTCACTTTCGGGAAACTCCTCGCCGTTTGAAATCAAGTATGATTATGACGTCATTTTTAACATGTCAAAAATCTTTAATCAAATGTCAACAATTTGCAACGGTTAAATTTAAGAATGTGTCAAAAAATAACAGAATTAAACCTTGTTCATTTTATGCACCATTAATTGTGTGAAATCAGCTAAAACTTTTTCACAGGTGCACTAAAATATTGATATTTCTTACATGCTGGCCCATTCGACCAAATACGGTGGTCAGCCATTTTTAGAGAGGTCAAGATGAAACATTTCACATGTAATACATTTTTGATTAAGGTAATTAATACATTTTTTTCAGTCTGCAATAGCCTTTATGCACTACTCTTGATGATAACGTCAAATCGCTCATGCCGATATTTTTGCCTTATACAGGGTATAGATATCTCCGGTATATCGCTATTTAGAATATGCTACATTTCTAAAAATGTAATAAATAAATAATATAATAAGTAATATATTAATTAATGATATAAAATATTTGAAATATGTAAGGACATAAATCAAACGGCATCCATACATTCTGAAAAGGCCATTGTGATTGTTGTTACATGGACCCATTTTTTATTCTGGCGATCATTTCATTTCGATGAAATTAAATACAATTTAAATTGTATGCACCATTTTTATTTATTATAACTTGGCCTAGATACAAATGGAGTTTAAACTAAATTGTTAATGTGTCTTCATTCCCTGCCATATCAGAGAGCATGTGGGTGACGGAGTTAGGTTCATAAGATATAATAAGCACGCGTGATAAACGTCGTATTCAGAGAGCTTATTTGAATAAAAATAAAAATATTTTTGTTAATAATTTTATAAATTATATTGTTTCAGATTATATTTAGTGATATCAGATGAAAAAAACCACAAAAAATAATTTACAGAGAAACGCGGGAGGTTTTCTTCTTATGGTGACGGAGTTTGGGTACTCGGGGATAAATGACTTGTAGAATTCCACTTCATGAATCATCCTCATCATCCATTGAATGCTTAGGCTAAGCCGTCACTTACACGATGCTAATCATGTCAATTAATGATAAACATAAGAAAATACATTTTGTTTGACCATTTTATAACATACATCTATTTTACTTTTACACTGATAAAATCAATGAAGTGGACTTTTGTTTAAAGATTTTTTTTCTCATTTGGACACTCCTTGTCTGAAATATTCGCCATGATGATCGAAGCACTTGTTACATGTACTTTACAGAGCGGTTTTTGCTATACAATAATAATAAAGCAGGATAAAGTGAATGAAGCGCTTACCTTGAGACCTGAGAATTTAGTGTACAATACTTCTAATCGGTCGAATATACAACATCATGAGTAATATCCATTATTTTTAATCATTGGAATCCCACACCAGAAAGACGTCTAAATTTAGAACCCCTATACAACTCGTCCCCTAGACATCTCGCCCCAGGAAAACGGACGCGACTCCCCACAATTAACGTTATTTATTTTTCTCGAATTTTATAACATTTCAATGGTATACCAAAAATGCATCTTGGATTCTAGGTATGGGTATACATGCAAGAACCAAAAATACTGCAGTAACATATCAGGTGCTCGTGACATGTACCTCTTTAAAAGGTCATAGTAGCAATGACAGACTAGACTCCTGCATCAGTTTTAATCATGACTAGCCTGTGTATAATGGTAATAAGGTAACCGGTTTGTTAAATATGATATGAAATATATTGTTCACTTATTGTTTTTATAGGAAATAATTATAGTTTTACATATTTTCTCTTCAAATATAAACATTTTACTTGTTATGCACTGGCGTCGGAAGCAAATTGAAAGTAGGGGGGGGGGGACTGATCCTCAGAAATATTAGAAATATTGAGACCCCAACTTTTCAATCTTTCAAAGGTACATTAAGGAACAATTATATTTTCTGTAAAAAAAAGTGTGTGTGTGTGGGGGGGGGGGGGGGGGGCTGAACCCTCTATTCTGCTATGTGCCTAATGGTTAGGTCTAACTTTGCAAAAAAAAGTGGGGGGGGGGGGGTAATGGAATTGATATGTCAGCTTTGAATTTACTACAGCTAATATTACTAATATCTCAGCCCATACGAGGACTTTACTGGATGAAGACTGTTTTAGTTTGTGTCTTGAGCCTCCTAGCTGATCCCAGGATCCTCCAACTCGACAATTCTTTGAATTGAGACAATAACCAAAAACAGATTGTATAACATCATATCAGTTTTGTGTCTCAACTTGGAACATAACACGTTTTATAACTTTTGTTTCACTTCTCACAAGAATGTCATGCGACTTGCTGCAAAGTACTTATCGAACATCAGTTTTAAAGAAAAGAACACATTTACATACTATAATTCTACAGTTGCGTTCAGTAACAAAATTTTATCCGCATCATAATAAACAATGAAATTTCTCGATGAAGCGTTAAAGGTTGTCATAAAAAGAACATAAAATGATTAGCAATATTATTCTTCATAAGTAAACAAAAATACATTTATCGTTTAACCAATTTCAAGTTCTTAAACTTGTTCCCATACAGAAATTGTTACATGTATAAGCTTTGTCACTTACTGTACTGTAGAACTTTTAGAGTGGCGCGAAATTCATTTATAATAACATAACATCATACAGTATTTCGCTTCATCAAAAATGTATTAAAACTAGAAAACATAATAAATGCAAAAGTATAAAAAGAAAATATAACTAGAGCAGAGCTCGTGGCAAAGCCCCGAGTAGGTCTTCCGTTGTTGCTGCGAGTTGAAAATATATGTTATATGGTGTCATACGATTATAATGACTATACTTTCAGTTCTGCTTTTGTTATAACAACGTGTTGTGATTGAAAGCCTGTATATAAAACGTGTTTTGAAAAAAGAAAGGAAGAAAATATTTTAGGAAAACTATTTGTCGAGCAGAGTTTATGTAATCGTTTCAAACATTCTTTAAAAAATGAGATGTTTAATGGCGAGTTAAATTTTCAAAGGGTAGCAAGCATTGTTATAAACAGTATGTACTCGTGATTCATGTCAGGAAGTGTATTTCTTTTTTTAACTAAACTCGCCTACAAAACACGTAAACTTTTCTCAAAGATAACTTCTATATTAAAATATTTCTAAATTTTTTGAAGACTATGTGCAAGTTTAGAATTACGTGCTGACAAAATTTACAAACCCTAAAACGTACTACTACACCAAAAATGCGTGCGGCCTACGTGCGAGAAACGTTTCGTGTAAACCTTTTAGAGTTTCATGTAAACCGTTTAGCGTTTCGGGCAAAGCGTGCGGGAACCGTGTGAAATGTTCATCAGATTTCATTCGGAACTCTCTGACAAGTTAATTGTTTCAAAATGGCGCCCGTGTTTTACATTACTTTAACAAAATTGAACGAATTTTTAACAAACAAAAGAAAGGTATATGTATTAATAGACGACTAGTTACAGAGTACATGTATATTTAACGTTTTCATGCGATGTTTCAATACTGAAACAATATTAAAATTCGCTATACATAAAAAATATTAAATACAGTTAGTGATACATGATTTCTATTGGAACAAACCTAAATCAACTTTAACTTGCACGATCATGTTTTGATAGGCATGTATTTTTATTATTTATTTACATCGATAACTCCTACTGATAACTCTTACTGAGACCATTCGGCTGTGTACAAACAAGCACACATAACCTCGGACATCGGGTGAGACCTGCACCTGGCTGAACCTGTCAATCAAACTCTGTGTATTTGTTTTCATTGGATGGTCAGGCGTCTCTCTTTTGTCAAAAGCCATTGGAAAATTAATGACTTCAAGGTAATCGGAATCAGTATTTGATGAAGCACACAATTTAAATGATAGAAAATTTATTAATTATTTGAACAAAATTAAATGTAAACATAGAGAGGAAATAAAAAAAAAATTATTATTATGGGAATCTATACGCATGGTACTCAATTCAAATAGATTATATTATGATTTTATTATTTTATGTAGTAAAATCACCCTTCCAACTGTTACTCAATTACATAACAATTGATGACCTGGGGCTATAAATGTTCTGAGCTGTGTGCGCTGAAGCGACACAAGATTCTCGGTCGCATGCGGCAATTGAATTAACACAGACTGGCCGAATAAACAAAGGGGTGGGAAAGTGAAACAAAATGTTACACATAAGAGGAATCCACCAAAAATGATTTTCGACAGATCTTGTTATCTTTTCTCCAATTAAAAAAAAATCCAGCGCGAGCACCTGTCAGCGGGGCGGGAGGAAAGGGGGGGGGGGCAGCAATGAGTTCGCTTCCACAATGAAACTACAGAAGTGATTAATATGTGACCGATAGAATCTAATCTAAAGTTGTTTAAACTCATGTGAATATTTCTTTAAATAATAATCGAATGCCTCAATTCAGGGCATTCCTTTATCGTGCTAGCCCCTACCGCAAACATGGAACTTTGATTATAAATTGATTTCATGTTTAAACTACCTTGTACGCTATCGTATAAATCAATGCTTAATCAACTGTACAAGTAAAATCAATTTATATTTTCGTCTTAAACCAATATAATAGTTGAAAACATAATAAAATATAGTTGTGTCCGTGCAAAATATGAAACATAAACGCGTCATAAGGTAAATGTAGAAGAATACGAACCGACGGCGGATCACTTATCCACTCGCGCCGGATCTCCTCAGCCATGTGCGAGGGATGATCATCATTTAAAGGTTTAATATTTGAAGGGGGGGGGGGGTGTTGATTTAAAACATTAATTGTACAGTTTTTAAAGTACTTTAATTACCTGAACAAACGAACCATTAGTTTATGTCTAACGATTTTTCCGATTTGGAGTAATATCGTTCATTAATATTCATTTACAGTCAAATATTTAATTAAATATATAAACAAGTAGGACAAACTTTTATAACATAAAATTAAAACAGTTCTTGTATATACGGCTATATTAACTCAAACACGTTCATATGCATGTAAGTGTAAGTCGCGGTGTGCGAATCTTGTGTATTAAATAACCGCTTACCGCTAGGTAATGCAGCCGTGGCTGATCTCCTCGGCCGTGGACGAAGAATAGATTACGTAAAGGTACAACGCACAGAAACGCACAGCTCAGAACCAAGGAAGATTTGAAAAGTTTGCAGTATAATGACCTTACTCTATCAAATAGAAGTTATATATTTTAAACTTAAACCCCACAATTGATCTATGTCTATTATTGCCTTAGAGAATGACATTGCTTTTATTAATTAAATGAACTATTTCTTACTTGACATCCACTCGTTTAATCCACAAAAGATTTTGTGTAATCAAAACTAAAACAATTCTTGAGTTCGCGGCTAAATAAACTCATATATGAGAGACGCAACTCTCGTGTATTAGATAACCGCTGACCGCTAGGTAGTCCAGCCGCGAGCATGGTAACCGATTTTCTCGGCCGCAGGCAAGGGAGAGCTTACGTAATGGTACACACACACATGCAGCTCTGATTCAAGGTAGATTTTAAATGCATGGAGTTAATAACTAAAATGTAATGCACAGAGTTTTTTAATTCCAAATTTTGTGGTTTACTAGAAAAGAAAAAGAATGTTTTGTTTTCCAATTGCCGTTTTTAATGATTGTGCACTATAAGAACTTAACAACAATGACTTTAACTCCTAAAGGAAAAGCTTATACTCTAACAACAAAAAAAATTCTTATGAATTAATGCCTCCTGTATAAACCAGCATACTTTCTGCGGCAACTTTATGCCAGTTGTACGCACAAAGACTTTCGTTAACTTGTCAAATGAAAACAGGTACATGTCAACATGTAAAGCTTTTTACACTCATACTACACAAATCACTTACAAAATAACATTGTTACGACCTTTATGAGATCCCAACAAGCAACTTTTCCTGCGACAGCCATATCAAAATCCTAACCGTTTTTGAGTTATTAAGCAAAAACTTTTAGAGGCTATTGGCCCTTAATTTAAGGGGCCAGCCCTTTTTTATTGGTGTTAAATGAAAGCCCTTGATATTCTGCACAACTTTTATTCTACATGTCTTTACAAAATATTTTTCGTTAAAAAGATATAAAGGAAAATATGTCTAAATTTTTGCACTTTTTGGAATCCTGTTTTTGACCCCCTACCTTTTCCTAAATAAAAAACGTAATCTAAAAACAAAAACTAATGTGCACCACTACAATGTCTCTGCTATTCAAATTCGTTGGATTCCCATTCCCTGCTATCATAGTCTCGGAGCCTTTGTCTGGAAACCAAAGGCCCTAAAAAAATTTAAAAGGGGAATAACTCGTTACCGGAAAGGGAATTATAACTTTTATGAATTGATGAAGATAGTGTTTTGTAAAGTCCATTAGCCCTGAAAATTTGAGCAAAAACCGTTCAGAAATGAGCACGATATGAAGCCTCAAAGTTCGCGTCTAGGAAGAAAAAAAAAAAAAAAAAAAAAAAAAAAAATAAGAACTAGAGCAAAGCTCGTTGCAAAGCAACGAGTGGGTCTTCCGTTAATGTCGGAAGTAAAGCTGGAAGTTCCTGTAAGAAGCAGAGCTCATAAACCGATAACAAGAGTAACTAAAATAAAAAGATGAAAAAAATCGAATATTCCTGGTACGACTTAACAAAATCCGAATGATTTTAAGTACGACTTAACAAAACCCTTCCTGATTTCAAGAACGACTTAACAAAAAAAATCCGAATGTGTTCAAGTACGACTTAACAATTATTTTTGGTACGAGTTAACTTTAATTCGAACATTACGCTATTTTTTAAACCAAGGACGCGGAAACAAAATTTCCGGAAAAATCAATTTTTAAACCCCGATATCTCTGTAATGCATTGTCCGATTTTAAAACGGATTTCAGTGTTAGATTCAGCTTGATAAGCTCTATTAAACACATATTCATTTTTGATTTGATCAGAAAATTCATTTTTTCGAAAAATTTGTTTCACTTCCGATTTCGACCGGAAGTGACGGATTTTTATTTCCAGCCTTATTGCACATGTAAATTGCCAAATTCATAACCACAGAGAATTTCAAGACTCTATCTTAAAGCGTTTTTGAGAAATGTCGCGGACAAAATGACTTTTTTTTAAGTTTAAAAATGACGTAACGTCAAAACGGAATTGACGTTGTTATGGAAACTTTAACATCTTTGAGGCATCATAATTGCACATAATCCTGGAAAGTTTCCTTCAAATAATTTGAAAACTTTTTGAGTTATGAAGCCGAAAAGGAGTCAGAAAAAAAAGAAAAAGAAACTAGAGCAAAGCTCGTTGCAAAGCAACGAGTGGGTCTTCCGTTAATGTCGAAAGTAAAGCTAGAAGTTCCTGTAAGAAGCAGAGCTCTTAAACCAATAACAAAAGTAGCTAAAATAAAAAGATGAAAAAAAATCGAATTATTCCTGGTACGACTTAACAAAACCCGAATGATTTTAAGTACGACTTAACAAAAACCTTTTTGATCTTAAGAACGACTTAAACACATTCGGATTTTTTTTGTTAAGTACGACTTAACAATTATTTTTGGTACGAGTTAACTTTACGATAAACATTATGCTATTTTTTAAACCAAGGACGCGGAATAAAAATTTCCGGAAAAATCAATTTTTAAACCCAGATAGCTCTGTAATGCATCGTCCGATTTTAAAACGAATTTCAGTGTTAGATTCAGCTTTATAAGCTCTACAAAACACATATTCATTTTTGATTTGATCAGAAAATTCATTTTTTCGAAAAATTTGTTTCACTTCCGGTTTCGACCGGACGTGACAGATTTTCATTTCGAGCCTTATTACAGAGGTAAATCGACCAAATCATAACCATTGAAAATTTCAAGCCTCTATCTTAAAGCGTTTTTGAGAAAAGTCCGGGACAAAATGACTTTTTGAAATTTTTAAAAATGACGTCACGTCAAAACGGAGATGACGTTTTCTATAAAACTTTTACATTTTTGAGGGACGCTAACTTGCAACAATCTCTGAAAATTTCATTAAAATCAGTTAAAAACCTTTTGAGTTATGAGGCAAATAAGGAGTCAGAAGAAAAGAAAAAGAATAATAATAATAACTAGAGCAAAGCTCGTTGCAAAGCAACGAGTGGGTCTTCCGTTAATGTCGGAAGTAAAGCTGGAAGTTCCTGTAAGAAGCAGAGCTCTAAAACCAATAACAAGAGTAACAAAAATAAAAAGATGAAAAAATCGAATTATTCCTGGTACGAGTTAACAAAATCCGAATGATTTTAAGTACGACTTAACAAAAACCTTTTTGATTTTAAGAACGACTTAACAAAAAAAATCCGAATGTCTCTAAGTACGACTTAACAATTATTTTTAGTACGAGTTAACTTTACTATAAACATTACGCTATTTTTTAAACCAAGGACGCGGAATCAAAATTTCCGGAAAAATCAATTTTTAACCCCCGATATCTCTGTAATGCATCGCCCGATTTTAAAACGGCTTTCAGTGTTAGATTCAGCTTATAAAGCTCTACAAAACACATATTCGTTTTTGATTTGATCAGAAAATTCATTTTTTCGAAAAATTTGTTTCACTTCCGGTTTCGACCGGAAGTGACAGATTTTCATTTCCAGCCTTATTACAGAGGTAAATCGACCAAGTCATAACCATTGAAAATTTCAAGCCTCTATCTCAAAACGTTTTTGAGAAACGCCGCGGACAAAATGACTTTTTGAAAATTTTTAAAATGACGTTACGTCAAAACAGAATTGACGTTGTCAGGAAAACTTTAACATCTTTAAGGGATAATAGTTTCACATTATCTCTGAAAGTTTCATTAAAATCGGTTGGAAACTTTATGAGTTATAAAGCCGAGAAGGAGTCAGAAAAAAAAAGAAAAAGTATAATAATAATAAAAAGAAACCGAAGAATAACAAGAGGGTCTTCCGTTGAAAACGGAAGACCCTAACTAGACACGATCTCGTTGCGAGCAACGAGGAGGTCTTCCGTCCGATTTTTAGAAGGTGATTCGACAAAACATGATCTGGAAATAGGAGCTGAGTACTATATTTGCTTTTATAACCTATTACAAAACATCACTCAGTAAATGACTATATTGATAAGAGACTTTAGGCCCATCATGATCCCTAATTTTGGAAGACAGTCCTTTTTTCTTGATATCAAATGAAAGGTCGATTAATTTTAAACACATTTTGCTCAACAAATTCATTACCGTTCCCGAGATACATGTGAAAGAAAGTTTTTGGAGCCGATCCCTTATCTCCTTATAAGGGCCGTTTAACGACATTTTAAAGATTGAATATTGTTTTGTGCATCATTTTGAGCCTCTTTGCTTCTATACTGCATTTTCAAAGACTTTTCCTTTTTTATATATGAGTAATTATTTTTTTTTCGGGCATTTGACCTCTGAAAACCTCTAATTATGTACTGCATGGTAAAATCATTTACATTGCTTGGATACATAACTGTAAGATAACAAATTTGCTTTTATGATCTTTCACAAAATATCTCTCAGTAAAGACTTTAGAGCTCTCTGGTCCCCTAATTTGAGAGGCAAACCCTCTTTTCTTGATATCGAATGAAAGATTAAATATCAAATGATATATGGGTGATAAAAATTTGGGACGTTAGACCCCTAAAAACCTAATTACTTAACACATGAAAACATCAATAGATTCCTTAGATATATAGCAGTTGAGATCGACTAAAAATTTGAAATTTTGTTTAACGTGATTTTGAATGACAACAGTTGTGAACGGAATTGGAGATCATTTTGGAGAATAAACAGGTATTTAAAAAAAAGTCATGCACAGGATCATGCATATGACAAATAAAGTTTCTTACACATCTAAATCTTAATGTTAAAACTGCTTAGTCCGATTTTCATTCAAAACAAGTATACGCTTTTAAACGATGGTTATGTTAAGTATGTATGCAATATAATATACGTTGCAGTAGTTTTCCCGGTCAATTAAGCCATATTTCAATGAACAATAATGTACATGTTGAAACTTATTGAATCCGGATGTTGTGTATTCCGGCAAGCTGTCCAATCCGGCGACATTATTCAGCCCCTTTACATTTTTCCTAACATTTTTGTTTAAAAGATGTTGTGCAATCCGGATCCTGTCTATTCTGTAAACCGCCGCGATGAAAAAAAACGACCCGACTGCTTATAATTAGTGAGAGTTATCTCCCGTAGTCCGGCCACTTATCGATTGATCGGCCTTCTGCGAGATAATTAATGCTCAATTATCGACCAATTTTTCTGTCGTTGCTTTTGATTTAAACAACTGTGAATATAGATGCAAAGTAGCAACTTATTTCAGTTTATACCGTTAAGTCTTGTTATAAATAAATACTCATTTTTTGCCATAATTAGATTATAGTTCACCCCATTTTTTCAGGCCGTGATTCAGGAAACTGTGGGAGTAAGACTGCCGATATCGTTTGTCATCCCCTCATTATACCTCGAAACGTTATAATTTCAAATCAGGCACCAAACAATGAAGAGAAATAGAAATATTCGGCGGATCTAAATGTTAAACTATTCTCATGATAAAATTTTGTATTTATGGCAAACGTATATTCACTATTTTTTTTCTCCTACAAGATATAATCTAATGTAATGACTTGTGTTTTGTATCCATAACTTTTAAACTACTCCTTTTAGCCAAATCTGTCAAATATCATGGTCGTTTCACCCTCTTGTGGCAAACCAAGCTGAAATGTTCAATCGATGCGCTGTTCAAAGAAGGACTCGGCTAGAGAAACTTACTGCATGGGCCGTCTAAAATTATAAATTTTAATGATAAATTTAGAAACTTTCACAATTTGTAAATTTTACAATTTCGCAATGTGTAATTCTTCGCGGTTTGTAAAGCGTAAACTGTCCAAAACCATTTTATATCGTATAAAACAAATGAATATTGAATTCATTCCTTTAATAATTTGCACAAAATAATTTAAATGTTATTCATGCCACCAGTGTTTGAAACTTTAGACCGCTCTTGATAGATATATTTGAGAGAGAAATTTTAAGGGTCTTCTTATCGGGGCCGTGTAACAAAATTTGATCCATTTCCGAGAAAATGCGTGCACAAAAATCGTTAATAAAGGAAAAGAATGCAGGAAACGGAAGCTCTTGACAAGGGGGCGGGAAGTGCTTTAAAATTCCTATTAACATGTATTTAACTTACCTTGTAAAATTATCAACCATAGGCATTGGATAACTGCTATTGCTTAATTGGCAAATTTGATTTGCTTATTGACTCCATAACCTCTACAATTTCACTTTTATAAAATACATATGATCATGTACTCCAATCAGGTGTTGTACTTTACAGAACGTTCTTTACGCGATCGATGAGCGCTTCTTTTGGGAAAGAACAGTCCTAATCAGACAGCAAATACATAATACAGCATACAGACGTTTTATTAAAATATATAAAATTTATGTATTAAATATTCGAGTGTGCCTGAATATGCATAGCCCATTCGATTTGAAAATTTCCCTTATCTACTAAGAAGTATTTTTAATCATGTGACTGTCCTCTACTCGATCTTAAACTGTTCCAATCCAATCAAAACCTTTACTCACCGAATGTACATAAACTTTTTTAAAACTTGCATATTCTTTCAGAATATAATTTCAATTAAAAAAAATCAAATCAATAAAAGAATAAAATCAGCAATGAATATTCTTTTATATGAATCAGACTACCATTGAAAAAGGTTAAAACAATAGTGTGACTCTTAGTCTTTTACGCCCTAAATATAAAAAAACTTCAACTTGTTTAAAAATGGTTAGTTTTATCGTGCCCGCACCTACCGCAAGCATGTAACATTGTACCACTTAAGCTGCCTTATCTCGAACGCTTTTTAAATATATTTCAACTTTCAATGTCTACCACTCTCTCTCTCTCTCTCTCTCTCTCTCTCTCTCTCTCTCTCTCAGCTCATAAAAAGATTCTAATATTTTGTTAGCCAACTGAATTATAACAGATTACAGATACTTTAGATGTGTGTGTTGGAATAATCATGTTGTGAATATCGACTATATTTTGTTGAAGTAGGTAATGTAATGCATTAAATTCTTAGCAGCAAAATGTCAGAAATAGACACGGGTGAATGTATTTACATTTCAACTAGTACGACTGTAAAACATTGTTTTTATTTTACGCACTTTGATTTAAATCAATGATTTGCATCGTTAACCAATATATTGATTGAAAATAAAATTTAACAGAGAATGAATGAACATTCAAATGTGTGATAACGTATAAACACGAGAAGCATGTGTCCTAGACTACAGCGAATCGGTTGTCCGATTGTCCACGGGCCGAGGAGATGCCGCGCTATGAAAATGTACACCCTACGTGGTAGGTTTGACATGTTTGCAGGCTGATAACTTAATTTTATTTTCCAACAATAATACTATTTCATGACATAGACAAGATCACAAAGAACGCCTTATTTCAATGACAGCCATACTATTTTTTTTCAAATACGATACCAAAAACAGCATTACTTCGTAGTTAATCGTATAATCGTTTTTCTTTTACTCTTTAATATCGTTAAATTTGGAATTCTTTGTGTTTGCAGCTACATGAATAAACCCATGTGTGCATTACAACAAGGCGCAAATCTTGTGTATTGTATAACGGAAGACCGCTCGCTTGTAAGTCCAGCCGCAACCTATTTCCTCGGCCGCGGGCAAGGGTTCGGATACGTGTAATTGTTTACATACATGCAGCTCGAAATCCAGCTAAATTTTAAATGCGATTCAAATGGATTGCATAGAAGCAATTCTTTTATCCATAATGTGTTTCCCTATAATAGAATTAAACTGTTTAAACACTTTCCGCATGTAACCTGGTACACTTGCTATGGCAGTAGGTAAAAGTATAATCTGTTTTTATTTACTACTAAAATCGGAATTTTTGTGTTTGAATCTACATAAATAAACGCATGTGTGCATTACAGCTGGACGCAGATCTGTGTATTATATAACGGCAGATCGCTCGCTAGTCCAGCCGCGAC
The DNA here is from genome assembly GCF_963853765.1 of Magallana gigas. Taxonomy (NCBI): domain Eukaryota; kingdom Metazoa; phylum Mollusca; class Bivalvia; order Ostreida; family Ostreidae; genus Magallana; species Magallana gigas. The sequence goes on along the minus strand of NC_088855.1, from coordinate 6,591,610 downwards.
CTATTTCCTCGGCCGCGGGCAAGGGTGTTCACATACACAGCTCCGAATCCATCTAGATTTTTAAAGCAACTCAAAGGCATTGCAAAGAATTAGTTCTTTTATCCATAATGTGTTTCACTAGAAAAAACTAAAATGTTTAAACACTTTCAGTATGTAAACTGGTACCCTTTATGTCAGTTTTACTCACAAACACCCAGTTTATTTGCCAAAAAAACACAAATACATGGTAGCAAGTCTGGCATTTTACACTCATATTACGCAATGCACGAACAAAATATTATTGCCACGACATTAATAAGATCATAATGAAAAACTTTTGCAGCGACAGCCATATCGAAATCTTTACCACTTTTGAGTTATAAAGCGATATCTTTCAAGAACTCTAGGTCCCTGACTGGAGGGACCAGCTCCTGTTTCTTGATGTCAAATTAAAGACCTTTTAAACATTAATCTTTTCTGTTTAACATGTGTTAACAAATTATTTCCGGGAAAAAAGATAAACTAAGAAAACCATGCAAAATCACAACGCTTTTTTATCTCATTTTTTGAGCGCTACCGAGCTCCGGCGCTTTTTGGGCTGAAAAATTATAAATGCCCTATTACATATCTACAATCTTTTATCTATCATTCCTGAAATTTTCAACTCAATATCATTTTAAGTTTATGAGAACCTTCGTGGACAAGTTGACCCTCTAAAAATCGTTAAATCTTTAATATCTCAGAAACGGAAGTGACGTCATTATTAAAAAAAATTTGCAATAAGGTTCAGAGCAATATCTATCAGATCGGAAAGTTTCATGTAAATCGGCCGAGTAGTTTGTGAGAAATCGCGTACACAAAATACGTAAGAAAAAAAATAATAGGGAAAAAGAAACCGAACGAAAACAATAAGGTCTTCCGTTGGAAAACGGAAGACCTTAACTAGAGCAAAGCTCGTTGCAAAGCAACGAGTGGGTCTTCCGTTAATATCAGAAGTAAAGCTGGAAGTTCCTGTATGAAGCAGAGCCCTTAAACCAATAACAAGAGTAACTAAAATAAAAAGATGAAAAAAAATCGACTTAACAAAATACGAATGATTTTAAGTACGACTTAACAAAAACCTTTCTGATTTCAAGAACGACTTAACAAAAAAAATCCGAATGTGTTCAAGTACGACTTAGCGATTATTTTTGGTACGAGTTAATTTTACTTTGAACATTACGCTATTTTTTAAACCAAGGACGCGGAATCAAAATTTCCGGAAAAATCAATTTTTAACCCCCGATATTTCTGTAATGCATCGTCCGATTTTCAAACGGATTTCAGATTCGTGTTCAGCATAACAAACTCTACAAACCTCGTAAACATTTTAAATTGAAACGAAAAATTCGAAAATTCGAAAATTTTAAAACACTTCCGGTTTGGACCGGAAGTGACGGAAACTAATTTCCAGTCTTATGTCCAAATAAAAACGATCATTGCTTCAACACAGAAAATTCCAAGTCTTTATCTTGAACCGTTTTTGAAAAACGCCCTGGACAAAATCACTTTTTTAAAATTTAAAAATTGACGTAACGTAAAAACGGAAGTAACGTTGTAGTTGAAAATTTAAGATCTTTGAGGCACAATAATGTTACATAATCCCTGAAAGTTTCATGTAAATCTGTTGAAAACTTTTTGAGATATTAAGCTTTGAAAAAGTCAGAAAAATAAAGAAAAAGAAAAATAATAATAACTAGAGCAAAGCTCGTTGCAAAGCAACGAGCGGGTCTTCCGTTAATGTCGGAAGTAAAGCTGAAAGTTCCTGTAAGAAGCAGAGCTCTTAAACCAGTAACAAGAGAAAGTAAAATAAAAAGATGAAAAAATCGAATAATTCCTGGTATGACTTAACAAAATCCGAATGATTTTAAGTACGACTTAACAAAAACCTTCTTGATTTTAAGAACAACTTAACAAAAAAAATCCGAATGTGTCTAAGTAAGACTTAACAATTATTTTTGGTACGAGTTAATTTTACTATTAACATTACGCTATTTTTTAAACCAAGGACGCGGAAACAAAATTTCCGGAAAAATCAATTTTTAAACCCCGATATCTCTGTAATGCATCGTCCGATTTTCAAACGGATTTCAGTTTCGTATTCAGCATGACCAACTCTACAAACCTCGTAAACATTTAAAATCAAAACGAAAAATTCGAAAATTCGAAAATTTTAAAACACTTCCGGTTTAGACCGGAAGTGACGGAAACTAAATTCCAGCCTTATGTCCAAATAAAAACGATCAATGCTTCAACACAGAATATTCCAAGTCTCTATCTTGAAGCGTTTTTGAAAAACGCCCTGGACAAAATCACTTTTTTAAAAATTAAAAATTGACGTAACGTTGAAACGGAAGTGACGTTGTAGTTGAAAATTTAACATCTTTTAGGGACGATAATGTTACATAATCCCTGAAAGTTTCATGTTAATCCGTTGAAAACTTTTTGAGATATTAAGCTTTAAAAAAGTCAGAAAAATAAAGAAAAAGAATAATAATAACTAGAGCAAAGCTCGTTGCAAAGCAACGAGTGGGTCTTCCGTTAATATCGGAAGTAAAGCTGGAAGTTCCTGTATGAAGCAGAGCCCTTAAACCAATAACAAGAGTAACTAAATTAAAAAGATGAAAAAAATCGAATTATTCCTGGTACGACTTAACAAAATACGAATGATTTTACGTACGACTTAACAAAAACCTTTCTGATTTCAAGAACGACTTAACAAAAAAATCCGAATGTGTTCAAGTACGACTTAGCGATTATTTTTGGTACGAGTTAATTTACTTTGAACATTACGCTATTTTTTAAACCAAGGACGCGGAATCAAAATTTCCGGAAAAATCGATTTTTAACCCCCGATATCTCTGTAATGCATCGTCCGATTTTCAAACGGATTTCAGATTCGTGTTCAGCATAACAAACTCTATAAACCTCGTAAACATTTTAAATTAAAACGAAAAATTCGAAAATTCGAAAATTTTAAAACACTTCCGGTTTAGACCGGAAGTGACGGAAACTAATTTCCAGTCTTATGTCCAAATAAAAACGATCATTGCTTCAACACAGAAAATTCCAAGTCTTTATCTTGAACTGTTTTTGAAAAACGCCCTGGACAAAATTACTTTTTTAAAATTTGAAAATTGAGGTAACGTAAAAACGTAAGTGACGTTGTAGTTGAAAATTGTAAAACTTTGAGGCACAATAATGCTTCATAATCCCTGAAAGTTTCATGTAAATCTGTTGAAAACTTTTTGAGATATTAAGCTTTGAAAAAGTCAGAAAAATAAAGAAAAAGAAAAATAATAATAATGAAAAAGAAACAATAGAATAACAAGAGGGTCTTCCGTTGAAAACGGAAGACCCTAATAATAACTAGAGCAAAGCTCGTTGCAAAGCAACGAGTGGGTCTCCCGTTAATGTCGGAAGTAAAGCTTGAAGTTCCTGTAAGAAGCAGAGCTCTTAAACCAATAACAAGAGTAACTAAAATAAAAAGATGAAAAAATCGAATAATTCCTGGTACGACTTAACAAAATCCGAATGATTTTAAGTACGACTTAACAAAAACCTTCTTGATTTTAAGAACAACTTAACAAAAAAAATCCGAATGTGTTTAAGTACGACTTAACAATTATTTTTGGTACGAGTTAATTTTACTATTAACATTACGCTATTTTTCAAACCAAGAACGCGGAAACAAAATTTCCGGAAAAATCAATTTTAAAACCCCGATATCTCTGTAATGCATCGTCCGATTTTCAAACGGATTTCAGTTTCGTATTCAGCATGACCAACTCTACAAACCTCGTAAACATTTGAAATTAAAACGAAAAATTCGAAAATTCGAAAATTTTAAAACACTTCCGGTTTGGACCGGAAGTGACGGAAACTAAATTCCAGCCTTATGTCCAAATAAAAACGATCAATGCTTCAACACAGAAAATTCCAAGTCTCTATCTTGAACCGTTTTTGAAAAACGCCCTGGACAAAATCACTTTTTTAAAATTTAAAAATTGACGTAACGTTAAAACGGAGGTGACGTTGTAGTTGAAAATTTAACATCTTTTAGGGACAATGATGCTACATAATCCCTGAAAGTTTCATGTCAATCCGTTGAAAACTTTGTGAGATATTAAGCTTTAAAAAAGTCAGAAAAATAAAGAAAAAGAATAATAATAATAACTAGAGCAAAGCTCGTTGCAAAGCAACGAGTGGGTTTTCCGCTAATGTCAAAAGCAACGCTAGAAGTACGTCTAAGAAGCAGAGTTCTTAATCTAGTAACAAAGAAACCTAAGTACAAAAAGATAAAAAAAAAATCGAATGATTCTTGGTACAACTTAACATAATCCGAATGTTTTTAAGTACGACTTAACCAAAAACCCTTAACCATTTCAAGAACCACTTAACAAAAAAAAATGTGTTTAAGTACGACTTAACAAATTTGACTTCATTTTAGGTACAAGTTTACTTTACCTTGAACTAACATCTTTTTTCTTCCCAGAATGCAAAATTAAAATTTACGTAAAAAATCAATTTTGTTTAAAACATAATTCTGAGCAACTTTTCCTCTTCACTGCTTTTCAAAGGGTTGACCTTTCGTACTGTGTGCTCGTTGCGTCATTAATTGTCAGAAACTTATCGATGTAAAGTTTACTTTACTGTACCTCTGTGAATACTTTCTATGCAAAATTACTATGAACCAGACAACATTGAAATGGTGAACATTTCAAAGGGCCCCGCTTATGTTATTTCAGAGAATTCTGCTTTGACCTTGACCTATAACTTGAAATTTTTCCAGCTGGCATAGAACTTTTAATTCAATTTCATTCCCCCTAACATACATGCATTTTTGTTCAATCTGACCAAGATTAAGCATATTTGGAAAATAATCTACTGTCTAAAACTAATTTTAAAAAGATCTGCTATGACCTTCACATTGACAGACTTGGTTCAAGGTCACTGCACGCCATTAACCAATAAACTCTGTAAAGGTAAAATATTAGCCAAATAGGGGCTAAAAGGAGAGTATATCTATGCTCTTAAAATATGGATTTTTGTGTGAACTGATATGACCTTGACTCTTCATCTACAAATATCATTCGAGGTCATTGCATATATTTTGATCAAAGGCATCATGTGGGTGAAGTATGAGGCTGAATGGAGCAAAGGGAGAGAAGATATACTCCGGACAAGGATTTTTAAAACTATAATTCTGCTATGACCTTCAGTTTCTTTTCACTGAAAATAGGTTCAAGGTCACTACACACCCTTTCACCCTTTACTCAAAAGCTCTGCTTATGTGAAGTCTGAGCCAAATAGGGGTTAGTAGAAATTATATATGCTCTTAAAAAAGGATTTTTGCATGATCCGATATGATCTTCACCCGTTACCTAGAAATTTCATGCAAGGTCACTGCACATCGTTTAACCATAGAGACACTCTGTGAGTATTAGCCAGATTGGACCAAAGGGAAAAAAGATATGCCCCAGACAAGGATTTTATATATATAATCCTGCTATGACCTTAACCTTATACCTAAAAACATGGTTCAAGGTCACTGCACATCCTTCAACCAAAGGAACCCTGTGGATGAGGTATGAGCCAGATTGGGCCAAGGGGAGAGAAGCTATGCTCCTGTCAAGCCATCTCGGATGGACAGACGGACAAATTGATCACTAGAAGGCGCCCGCATAAACATGCCTTTTTATCTAATTTAAAATAGTATCCATGCTATCTGCCCATGGTGAATAGTCATCAAAACCATTCTTCAACAGAATTTGATTTCCCTCCTTTTGAAGGTGGTATGGGACATATGTCGATATTAATGTGGATTAAAGTACTATATAATTGAAAAATTTTCACCGGTTTAGAATTTTCAAATTTTACAATATTTAACCAAAAAATAGCTTTTAAAAATATTTGAAAAGGTAAAAATTGTAAAAACCCCATAGGGATTCGAACTCATGACTTACAGGTTCCTAGTAAACCATCTAACCCACTGTGCTAAGGAGTTAGGTGACCATTTTTGAAAAGAAACTACATGTACTTATATAATTACACTTTATTTTATTGTTTATTTCGATAAACAATACGTCACAACATGGAAGTGTCCAATATCACCTTAAACTTGGAACACCTCTGACCTAATAAGATCGCCGCATTAAATACAAAGTTTGATTTAACTCTAATTTGTTTATCATCAAGAAATTCTGCATCGCTGACAAATAAAGTTTTCTTCTGTATAATGAAATACCAATTAACTGACTATTCGGACAATAGCAAGTTTATTGTCCCACTCCACAGCAACTATTTCCCTTGGCTTTGCCTCATTAAATAGTTGCTGTCTTGGGGGACAATAAACTTGCTATTGTCCTCATACCCAGTAAATACTAAATAGGCATATAATATCCCATCCACCTACATTTCATGTTATATAACCTCCCGTTTGTAACCTTCAATTTCACTGTAAAGTCAACATATCTGTCATAGCCGCAAGTTTCACAATTTATTTCTGCTTCTCGTGTACTTAAAATTAGGGGCCTTAATATTGCTTACTAATTCCAACAAGAGACATCCCTCTAACTATTGATAATCATTAAAATTCATTTCATGAATCTACGCAACCATGATAAACCTTCAAGTACAGTCACTCTCAATTTTACAAAAATATTGACGGTACTTTATCCGAAACAGTTCTGTGTACCTTTAACTTAGTACACCAACAGTTTTATGAAAAGACGGTTTGTCTTAGAATAAGAAAGCTAATGCAATTCTGAGAAAAAGAATACCACATATTACCAATTCCATTGAGGTTTAATAAAAATATGGCCATTTAAGTGAACCAACCATTTCCAATTTCCTTTAGTAAACACAGATTTACAGGGTTCTCCATAGTAAAACATCTTTACCCGACCTTTTAGAGGTCAACTTTTGTTCAACCACCTTTAAAAAGAAACCTTATTCAATACAACATACGCCTACATGATATAATCATGATAAAAGCTTCACATCACTTAGAAATACCCTTACATGTATACCCCCCACCCCAATCTTTTGATTTTCATAAAAAGTTATGGTTTGAAATGTTTTACCAAATTTTATGAAACAAGTGGCAATTTCCTTGAGTCATTTCTCACACATATTTGAAAACAATCATCAATGATTCTAAAATTTGATTTTTATTTGTTTATTGTATGATTTGTACCATTTTAATTAACAAATAGACTGCTGTTCTGCTTGTGATTTCTTGTTTTCATGAAAAAAGTAAGCTAACAATCATATTTAGTGAATATCTAATCTATTCTGATTTCTAGTCTCCTTCTAACCATGCTAAAACAGTAAGTTACAACCTACAAGTTAGACATCTGCCTTAAATTAGAATTAAATTTAAACACACCCAGGTAGCTGGAGACAGAGTTGATTTCAATGAAAAATGTTCAAATTTGACATGTTTTTCTACTTTTTTTCTGCACATGTATATACCTTAGAAAGGTAGAAATATGTTGTTTCTTGTTCATTTCAAAAGTAATTATCATAGCAGATGTTATTTCAAAGTCAAATGTACATTTACATATCCTACATGTAATCTTAATGCAGACAATTAAATAAAAGGGGGGGGGGGGATTTTTCAATTATGTAAACACATCTAAATATCTTTATGAAATAAAAAATAAAGGAAACATAATTGCATACTTTTATTGAAAAACACAGCAATTATGAATGTCTTTAAACAGCCTTAATTTTGTTTTCATAATTTCTTACCAAACACAAACCACAACATGGCATGATGCTTTCTTCAAGTTCCATTATTGTTCATGCATTATCGGATTTAATTTGAATTACCGGTAAATAGTCTGTAGAACACAAGGAATATGCATGTGAATAGAGGTGACAGGTTAATCTCAGGAGCTGACCCACAAGAATCAACAGGTACCAGAAAAAGCCATGTGGGAACAAGAGTCTGTTTTGAGCTGAAATAAAACAAAAAATAATTAGCTGTGTTTACATACATGTACTACATGTACTAGTACCTAATAGCTGTGTTTACATTAATTAACATATGCATAGTATTTCTGTAAAAAATACACTGACCATGCAGTGTAATAAGTATGACATATCCCAATACATGACATAACATTTAGGCAGTACAAGATCAAAAATTTGCATATCAAGTCATAATATAATATTAAAAAATTTTCATAGGTATAAACACTTATCAAATTGAAAGAGAGAGAGTTTGAGAGAGAGAGAGAGTTTATTACTGTACTTGTAGTGCAACAGTCAATATTTCAATTCGTAAATTACAATCGAATATTACCCACCGAACAGCGTCAAAGTACATGTACTGGTATTAGCTTCTGGTATACCATTTTTTATCAATTCTACTGTGTTTTTTTTTTTTTGCAAATAAATTTAGCGAGGGTTTTGTTTATTTTCTTATAAATTACATGTTTTAAAAACAATACTATGTGTAATAAGCATAAAACATGTATGAGTAAACTTAATGAAGAATTTTTAATAGATTATTTTTCAAAGAATGTGGTACATTACATGTATGTCAATCTTTATAAAACTAGCGTATATTTTGTGCGCCATAAATTGCAAGTTTTTTGTAAATATCATTTACTTGCATGATAGGTATATATGGTCTAACCAAAATTTTCTTCATAAAGCTACAGCTGTATGTACCACATATATGTTTTGTCACAAGTATACATTTTAAAAAAAAACACCCAAATTTCAACAGTTGAAATAAACTCAACTCATTCTCTGATAAGTTCACTGTGTTTTGTGCGTGCATATCTTATTTGTCTGCTGCAACAGCAGCCAATCAGCAGTAAGCTGAATCCACAAAAAGAAAGTTTGTGTTTTAGGAGCGGGTAAATTGTTTATGCGACACTGTCAAGAAAACCACACCAAATAATAACAATATAGAAACATAAATATTCACTTAAATGTATTGTGTTGTAAAGTAAAGGTTTTTAACACTTATTGCATCTTGCAAAACATGTGATGACCCTCAATCATCTGTCATATATCTGATATACATGTATATGTAAAAGATGGGAGAAATAACGACGGAACAAACTGGGATTCGAACCTGGCCCTCTGAATCTCTAGTCAAGTGCTCTACCAACTGAGCTACATGTATCTGGCACCGGTATTCAAACCAGTCTGACCATCACATTCCTCCCCCCTTAAATGATCTTCACCCTCGAAGATCACCCCTGGCAGGATCGAGTTAACCTGTTAGTTCCAGGGGTTGGTCACAACACCAATATTGTAACAGGATGGGAGAAATAATGAAGGACCAAACCGGGATTTGAACCTGGGCCCCCTGAATCTCTAGTCAGGTGCTCTACCAACTACCATCTGGCACTGGTATTCAAACCGGTCTGATCGTCACATATATAAAGAATTATTTTAAACAATGTTGTTCAATAAAAAATAACACTCGCAACCTTCAGTTTTTGTCTGTAATTAATCAATATTGTCGTGCGATCAGTTCTCGCCGAGTACCATTTCTCACCAGTGCATTGTTACGTCATTTTATCAACACATAAAATTATATACGAAAATATGATGTAACAGTGCACCAGCGAGAAATGGTCCTCGGCGAGAACTGCTCGCACGCCAGTACTGCCAGTAGTCAGATTAAAAAAAGAGAATAAAAAATTACATTTAAAACATTAACAAGGACAATTTAAGTACACATCATAACTGCTAAACAAGAAAAATTATGTGAACTGGTAGAATGGTACGCATAGTTCTAACTTGTAACCTACATGTACAAGTACATGTACCGGGTACCCGTTGCTCTGCTAAACCTCTCTAATGATACAATGATCAGCATCATAAATATATTAAAGTCATGTTTTAACTCTGAAGTCTGAAGTATACAATTTTATTTACTTGTTTATTGTTTATTTACAAGTTATGTCTACAGGGTATTCATGACTACATTTGGAGTCTTCTGCACAAGAATATATGATATGTTTCTAATTAGACCCTGCTTTGAATTTTGAGTTGAAAATTCACAATCTGTTATTTTTTTTAAATAGATAAATTCAGTTACCCTTTCCAGTCCCCCATGAACCTCGAGCGAGTCTAACATCCATGAAACATGTAAAAATTACACGTTAGTAAACAAACACCCACACCATAACAAAAACATCTAACAGTGTGCACGTACTTACATGTACATCTATACTATAGACTAAATTCTAACCAGTTAACAAGAAACTTTAAAAGGAGTAAAAGCCTCACCTTCTTCAGTAACATCCACATAAATCACACACTTTCATGTCCATCTTTTCTCCTTTATTACTCGTAGCTTATCAACGGCTGATCGTCGACAGAAGTGTGGCTGTCAGAATTTCCTCGTAAACGATTCACACGAGAAAAATATCCTCCTTAAATAAATATGTAGTATTGTTCCCTGTGCATGTTCATATGTTTCACAGTAAATTGAAAATGCATTTGTACATCGAAAGAATACACAACTTCTCGTCAGCATTACGGCTCTCTCTTTTCTACAATGCCGTTCGTTACTGTTTACATTCGGCGCGCGCGCGGGGGTTACAAACAGGGGCGCCCCGACAAATAGTTGCACAACGTTAAAATAATGTGTGTTCATTGAATTCATCAATGATATAGATGAAAAAAATGAAATTGAATCACAACTATATATCTAAGACGCAACACAACGTAATGCAGTAAATGCCTGGGCCTTAAAGTGGCATTTGTTCGCTTGTGTGTCTATGTAGACAAATTAACTCGTTCATGTAACGTTACGATTCACACATATTTGTTTTATGAAATTTGAAAAAAATAGGGCACAGAACTTTTTAAATTTGATACCAAATGACATTATTTAATATATTAACAATAACTGAATTAATTTTTTTTCATAAAATGATAACGATTTTTGCTATTAGAAAAATACGTGTATGAGCTGCTGACCCTTAATTACAGGGGCCAGCCCTTTTTTCTTAATTTTAAATGAAAGCTCTCGTTATTCTAAACAACTTTTGTTCTATATGTATTAACAAATTATTTTTAGTTTAAAGGTTATTATACAAAAAGCAACAAAATTTCATACCCCCCAAAACTTTAAACTTTACCGGCAAATAGCTTAAAAACTTAAAAACATTATGCCAAAATTTTCATGCCAGCAAAACTATAAAATGTTACCAACAATCCTGCTTAATTTCATGCAACTATCTTTTGTAGTTCCCGAGATCAACTCTGGACAAAAGACCCCCCAATTTTCAATTAAAGGGCAATAACTCATAACCGGAAGTGAATTTTAAAAATGTGAAAAAAACGTCTCGAGATATTAACATTGTCTACATACCCTGAAAGTTTCATAACAATCAAACAACAAATGTACGAGAAATGGCCTACACAAAATTTGCGGATAAAAAAAAAAAATAATAATAAGAAACAGTAGAATAACAGAAGGGTTTTCCGTTGAAAAACGGAAAACCCTAATAATAAAAAGAAACAATAGAATAACAAGAGGGTCTTCCGTTGGAAACGGAAGACCCTAATAAAAAGAAACAATAGAATAACAAGAGGGTCTTCCGTTGGAAACGGAAGACCCTAATGAAAAAGAAACAATAGAATAACAAGAGGGTCTTCCGTTGAAAACGGAAGACCCTAATAATAAAAAGAAACAATAGAATAACAAGAGGGTCTTCCGTTGGAAACGGAAGACCCTAAAAAGAAACCGAAGAATAACAAGAGGGTCTTCCGTTGAAAACGGAAGACCCTAACTAGAGCAAAGCTCGTTGCAAAGCAACGAGTGGGTCTTCCGTTAATGTCAAGAGTAAAGCTTGATGTTCCTGCAAGAAGCAGAGTGTTTAAATCAATAACAAGAGCAACTTAAAGTAAAAGATAAAAATAAATACGAATGATACTATGTACGAATTAACAAAAACCTTAACGATTCTAAGAACGACTTAACAAAAATGTAATTCCGAAGGTGTCAAAGTATTTAACAAAATTTGAATTATTTTTGGTACGAGTTTGAATTTTACGCTATTTTTGAAACAAAAAAACGCAGAATCAAAATTTCTGAAAAATCAATTTTTAAACCCCGATATCTGTTATGCATCGTCCGATTTAAAAACGGATTTTAGTTTTGTACTCATCATGAAAATTACCGTAGGTTACATATGTTTAATTTTTAATATTGAAAAACAATGAAAAACTAAAACAAGAGGCAAATGGGCCACATCTCTCACCTGAGGAACAATAGGTATGATAAAATCAGCTTAATGGGGTCACAATGCAAACTACCTGGACAATGTACAAAAATACATGTAGATCCTGTATAAATAAAATCCATTTTCCCCCCTAAATATTTTTATGTTTATAATCATAAGTTCCTTTTCTAAAAGGATGATTTTATATTGATTTTATAGTCATATCGCATGTTGAGTATTGCAGTTCTCAAAAAGATCCTTAACAATAGTTTATATATGTATTATCATATTATATTCATATACTCTGAACCTTCTTGTGAGGCCAAAGAACTGTCCTGGGGCCAACGTCTTAACAATTATAAAGAATCATCTGGCTGATTAGTTTCGGAGAAGAAGATTTTTAAATATTTACTCTATATATTCCTATGTTAAACTTTGAGCCCCCCCCCCCCCCCACCCATTGTGGCCCAAACCTATCCTCGGGGTCATGATTTTCACAACACTACATGTACCTGAGGATGCTTCCACATACATGTAAGTTTCAGCTTTCCTGGCTGATTAGTTTCTGAGAAAAAGATTTTTAAAGATTTTCTCTATATATTCCTAATATGTAAAAATCCATTCCCCCAATTGTGACCCCACCATACCACCTGGGACTATGATTTGAACAAACTTGAATCTACACTACCTGAGGATGCTTCCACTTTAATTTGAGCTTTTCAGGCCTAATAGTTTTTGGGAAGAAGATATTCAAAGATTTTCTCTTTATATTCCTATGTAAAACTTGATCCCCCTCTTATGGCCCCTCCCTACCCACGGGGACCATGATTTGATCAAACTTGAATCTACACTACCTGAGGATGCCTCCACACAAGTTTAAGCTTTTCAGGCTGAATAGTTTTTGAGAAGAAGATTTTTGAAAAATACCAACAAATTTTCAATAATTCTCAATTACCTCCCCTTTAAAGAGGGCGTGGCCCTTCATTTAAACAAACTTGAATCCCCTTCACCTAGTGGTGGTGCTTAGTGCCAAATTTGGTTGAAATCTGCCCAGTGGTTCTTGAGAAGAAGATGAAAATATGAAAAGTTTACAACAACAACAACGACAAATTGTGATCAGAAAAGCTCACTTGAGCCTTTGGCTCAGGTGCGCTAAAAACAAATTAAAGGAAACATAATTGCATACTTTTATTGGAAAACAATTTTTCACAGCTAACAATTGTAAATTACTTTAAACAGCCATAATTTTGTTTGTTATAATTTCTTATCAAACACAAACCACAACAAGGCATGATGTTTTCTTAAAGTTCCATTACAGTAACTGTTCATGAATTATCAAATTTAATTTGAATTACTGGTAAATAGTCTGTAGAACACATTAAGGAATATGCATGTGGGTAGAGGTGACAGGTTACCCTCAAGAGCTGAAAAGAATCAACAGGTAAAAACCATGTGGCCACCAATAGCTGAAATTAAAAAAATTAATAAGCTGTGTTAATACATGTACCGGTACTAATAATAGCTGTGTTTACATTAACATATGCATAGTATTTCTGAAAAAAAAAATACACTGACCATGCAGTGTAATTAGTGTGACATATCCCGATACGTGACATTAGATGGCACAGGACAGTTTTTTTGATACATTTCATTGTAGCCTGGGGACGTGTGTCTTCGGAACCCTGTAACTAGAATTTCCTCAGTTCCCATTCACCACAAATACCTTTAATTCACTCTTTATAAGGCCATTCACCAATTTCTGAAGAAAAAAACTAGTCAATTAACCTGTAAAATTTTCTACACACTGGTTTTTATGAGATTTTGACCCTTCCATATTTTGCTAATTTTTCATGATTTTTCAGCTTTTTAGACCTCCCCCAGCCAATTCCCTGCAAAGGGTTGACCTTTCCTACCATGTGCATGTTGCACCATCACATGTCAGAAACTTACCGGTGTATAGTTTATAATGCCCCGTCCACCTACTTTTCGTGTTATTTACCCTACCGTCTGTAACTTGCATTTTCACTGTCTAAAGTCAACACAACAGTCATAGCCGCAGGTTTCGCATTTTACTTCTGAATCTCATGTACCTAACATATGGGGTCTACATATTGAATATCAATTTCAACAAAAGACATCCCTCTAACTAATGATAATCATTAAAAATCATTTCATGAATTTTAGCAACACTCATAAGCCTTCAAGTACACCAACTCTCAATTTTACAAAAATATTGATGGGTACTTTATCCGTAAACTGTCCCTTGCTGCCTTTAACTTACACTAACATTCTCTGAAAAGTCATCTTGTCTTAAACTTACAAAGCTTATGCTATTTTGAGAAAAAGTATACCTCATTTTGCCAATTCCATTAAGGATAAAGAAAAATATGGCCATTTAAGTGAACCCAGCATTTCCACTTTCTTCTATTTAACACAGATTCATAGGGCTCTCCATAAATAAAGCATCTTTACCTAATCTTAGAGTGGTCAACTGTTGTTCAACCTCCCTAAATAAGAAACCTTATTCAAAACTACATACATATACATGATATTATCATGACAAAAGCATCACATTACTTATAAATACCCTTACATGTATACCCTCCCCCTATTTTTTGATTTTCCTAAGAAGCATAAGTTTGAACACTTTAACCTAATATTTTGAAACTTGTGGCAATTCCCTTGAGTCATTTCTCACACATATTTAAAAACAACCATCACTGATATTGAAAATTGATCTTTTCTTGATAAATGGATGAAATGTAACATTTTTTTTCACAAAAAGACATGCAGCCATACATGTGATTTCTTGTTTTCATGAAACAGTAAGCTTATAATCATTTTTAGTGATTATCTTATTTATTCTGGTTTCTAGTCTCCTTTTAAATTTGCTAAAATAGTAAGACCTACAAGTGTGATGTCTGCTCTTAATTAAAATGAAATTCAAACACAACCGGGTACCTGGGGACGGATGAGAATTCCATGATAAATGTTCAAATTTTACATGTTTTCCTACATTTTTGATGCATATATACAATAAAAGGGTAAACATTTGTTGTTTCTTGGTCATTTCGAGAGTAATTATTATAGCAGATGTTATTTCAAGGTCAAATGTAAATTTACATATCCAACATGTAATGGTAATGGAGACAATTGGAAAGAGGGGGTAGCTTTTTGAATTCTGTAAATATATCTAAAATATCACTTTTGGATAGGAAGGAGCAAAAACTTGAGTTTTTTGACATATTGTATACTTTGATAACTGCATTTGTCTACATGTGAATTTTATTTGAAAGAAAAATATGCTGTTTTAAAAAAAATGAGTTATATAAGTCAGGTTGCTTAATGTTATTTCATGAAATCAGACAGCAAAATTGCTGCAAATTTATAATTTAAATAATTCAATTGATCAAAACTCTTTTACTGTGCAGGATTAATTCTTATCTCGGTAATTAACTTAAGCCTATTAATTGTCATCAGGATAGGAAATACCTACTTTCTAAGCCAATTTACTCTAGTGGTGGTCATTCTACACATTTAAAAGGGATTTACTTCCCTTGTATATTATAGCTAATAAATCATGTAATGACATATATAACCAACAAAATCATCCATTTTCCCAAAATAGACTACTTTTGGTACAAAATCCACTCAAAATTACAGTTAAATGAGAAATCTGAAAATACCATGTAGTCTTGAAACTTACACTAACATTCTCCAAAAAGTCATCTTGTCTTAAACTTACAAAGCTTATGCAATTCTGAGAAAAAGTATACCTCATTTTGCCAATTCTATTAAGGATTAAGAAAAATATGGCCATTTAAATGAACCCAGCATTTCCACTTTCTTCTATTTAACACAGATTTATAGGGCTCTCCATAAATAAAGCATCTTTACCTAATCTTTTACAGGTCAACTGTTGTTCAACCTCCCAAAATAAGAAACCTTATTCAAAACTACATACATATACATGATATTATCATGACAAAAGCATCACATCACTTATAAATACCCTTACATGTATACCCTCCCCCTATTTTTTGATTTTCCTAAGAAGCATTAGTTTGAACACTTTAACCAAATATTATGAAATTTAAATGCTTCTATTCTGATCAATTGAATTTTTAAGAAGCGTGAAATTAAAACCATCGCAATTGATACTTTAGTCAAAATCATGAAATTTTAACATGGTGGAATTAAAACGACTTACAGTATTTCATCCGAACAGCCTCAAAGTATAATTTTCTGCTATACCATTTTTTTAAAATGAATTCTACTGGGTTTTTTTTTGCAAATAAATTTAGCGAGGATTTTTTTCTCTTTTCTTACTAATGACAGGTTTTAAAAACAATATCATGTTTAGTATGTATAAAATTCCATAAACAATTTTACAAAGCTTTGGATTTTAGTTGCACAATGAAAAAATGAGGGATTGCACGATAATACATGCTCATTTTCAAATTTAAAGCATTGTTGATTTCTTTTCCTAGATAGAGATATGCACAAAATGATGTTGCTCTGTGATGCTTTGCCAAGATTAAAAGCATGAGAGAGAGAGAGAGAGAGAGAGAGAGAGAGAGAGAGAGAGAGAGAGAGAGAGATCTGAGGCACATGTAGTAAAAATTATTACATACATTTGTCTTACTGTAAAAATTGTTTACAATGTAGATGTGTTCTGCATGTAAAGTTTACCTAAAATGAATCAATAAAATTCAATATATATAAAAGATAAACTAATCTCAAAGAATTTACAATGTTCTGTGAAATAATCAAATCTTGAGAAGAATGTTTTATAGATATCAGGGAACATTAACTTAAAATCTGAACTTAAAGTTCTTTTCACCTTGCACTCTGTTTTACATGCTCTTTCACAGGCGATAATCATATATAACGGCGAGCCAGACAAAAGTTCTAATTTTAATTAGACTGAATATTTACCATGTCAAATATATTTATTTAATTAAGCACAAGCCTGTCTGAGTTCTTTAATTCATTAATTAAGTGGAGAGGTGATATGGTAAAGATCTGCTATATTCAAATATTTAGGGTAAAGTTATCATCATGCAAACATGCACTCTAATTACAACATTCTACTCTTGTGTGCCTTTGGACCCCCACCCCTTTTAATTGCACTGTTTTACAGTGTGTGGTGTGTTGTTCAATACAAAATAAGACATACATATACATAATAATAAATAGAAATTCAAAAGAGTAGTGTGCAAGACATACACGTGAAAATACATTGGACAGATAATATCGCGAGATTTCTCAGACTCAAATGCCCGCTTTCATATTGTTACGCACGTCAAAAGCGGAGGTTAGAGTCAGAGGAATGTCGGATTAGATTGAAAAGTGCACAAACACTTTGAAAAGAAGAAGTCAATACGACATATCCTGTATTGAAACATACCTTTATAATCTGTCATACGTTAGTTAAGCTGAAATTTCCACTATCGCGGTCTTGCAGGCCATTCTTCTGACACACCGCTATCAGCTGTTGTTCGCGGTCAAAACATAGCGACTTGACATGGGGAATCGTACGATAATTATTTCGATTAAAACTAATAAGACTAATAAAAACTAACAACGTAATTATCGATCGAAGTAAGGAAATCGTTTCGATAAACACTCTGATTAACTATATAAAAAAGGAGTTCGGTTTTATGACCTGTACGAAATCTTTTCAGCGGGAGTTACTTTCAGTGGGAAGTTTGCACTATTTTTTAAACCAATAACGAGGAATCCACATTTCCGGAAAAATCAATATTTAAACCCCGATATCTCTGCAATGCAGTATCCGATTTTAAAACGAATTTAAGTTTTGTATTTAGCTTTGCAAACTATACAATATGCATATAATTTTATGTTTTTTTATAAAGTTTTATGACCAGTACGAAATGTTACAGTAGAAATTACTTTCAGTGTGAATTTTGCACTATTTTTGAAACCAAGAACGCGGCATCAAAATTTCCGGGAAAATCAGTTTTTAAACCCCGATATCTCTGTAATGCATCCTCCAAATTTTAAACGGTTTTCAGCATTAGATTCAGCTTAAAAATCTCTACAAAATACGTATACGTTTTTTGTTTGATCAAAAAATTCAATTTTTCGAAAAATTTGATTCGCTTCAAGTTTCGACCGGAAGTGACGGATTTTTATTATATAGCCTCATTACAGAGGTAAATCGACCAAATCATAACCATAGAAAATTTCAAGCCTCTATCTTAAAGCGTCGTTGAGAAAACTCCCGGACAAAATCACTTTTTTAAAATTTTAAAAATGACGTAACGTCAAAACGAAAGTGACGTTGTCTTTAAAACTTTAACATCTTGGAGGGACAATAACTTACTAAAATCTCTGGAAGTTTCATTGAAATCAGTTGAAAACTTTTTGAGTTATGAAGCAAAAAAGGAGTCAGAAAAAAAAGAAAATGTATAATAATAATAAAAAGAAACCGAAGAAAAACAAAAGGGTCTTCCGTTGGAAAACGGAAGACCCTAAAAAAACTAGAGCAAAGCTCGTTGCAAAGCAACGAGTGGGTCTTCCGTTAATGGCGGAAGTAAAGCTGGAAGTTCCTGTAAGAAGCAGAGCTCTTAAACATATAACAAGAGTAACTAAAATAAAAAGATGAAAAAATCGAATTATTCCTGGTACGACTTAACAAAATCCGTATGATTTTAAGTACGACTTAACAAAACCCTTCTTGATTTCAAGAGCGACTTAACAAAAAAAATCCGAATGTGTTCAAGTACGACTTAACAATTATTTTTGGTACGAGTTAACTTTACTTTGAACATTACACTATTTTTTAAACCAAGGACGCGGAAACAAAATTTCCGGAAAAATCAATTTTTAAACCCCGATATCTCTTTAATGCATCGTCCGATTTAAAAATGGATTTCAGTGTTAGATTCAGCTTGATAAGCTCTATAAAACACATATTCATTTTTAATTTGATCAGAAAATTCATTTTTTCGAAAAATTTGTTTCACTTCCGGTTTCGACCGGAAGTGACGGATTTTTATTTCCAGCCTTATTGCACATGTAAATTGCCAAATTTATAACCACAGAAAATTTCAAGACTCTATCTTAAAGCGTTTTTGAGAAATGTCGCGGACAAAATTACTTTTTTTAAAGTTTAAAAATGACGTAACGTCAAAACGGAAGTGACGTTGTTATGGAAACTTTAACATCTTTGAGGCACTATAATTGCACATAATCCCTGAAAGTTTCCTTTAAATAAGTTGAAAACTTTTTGAGTTATGAAGCCGAAAAGGAGTCAGAAAAAAAAGAAAAAGAAAAAAAATAATAACTAGAGCAAAGCTCGTTGCAAAGCAACGAGTGGGTCATCCGTTAATGTCGGAAGTAAAGCTGAAGTTCCTGTAAGAAGCAGAGCTCTTAAACCAATAACAAGAGTACCTTAAATAAAAAGATGAAAAAATCGAATTATTCCTGGTAAGACTTAACAAAAACCGAATAATTTTACGTAAGACTTAACAAAAACCTTTCCGATTTCAAGAACGACTTAACAAAAAAAATCCGAATGTATTACAGTACGACTTAACAATTAATTTTTAGGTACAAGTTAATTTAACCAAGAACTTGATACTAATTTCTTAACCAAAAACGCGGAATCAAAATTTCCGGAAAAATCATTTTTTGAACTCGTATATCTCTGTAATGCATCGTCCGATTTTAAAACAGCTTTCAGTGTTAGATTCAGCTTAATAAGCTCTATAAAACACATATTCATTTTTGATTTGATCAGAAAATTCATTTTTTCGAAAAATTTGATACCCTTCCGGTTTCGACCGGAAGTGACAGATTTTCATTTCCAGCCTTATTACAGAGGTAAATCGATTAAATCATAACCATTGAAAATTTCAAGCCTCTATCTAGAAGCGTTTTTGAGAAACGCCGCGGACAAAATGACTTTTTGAAAATTTTAAAAATGACGTAACGTAAAAACGGAAGTGACGTTTTCAAAGAAACTTCACAAATTTCGAGGTATTATAGTTGCACACAACCTCTGAAAATTTCATTAAAATCGATTGTAAACTTTTTGAGTTATAAAGCCGAAAAGGAGTCAGAAAAAAAAATAAAAAGAATAATAACTAGACACGATCTCGTTGCGAGCAACGAGGAGGTCTTCCGTCCGATTTTTAGAAGGTGAAATGACGTCATCGACATTAATTTTTGACAACAAAACATGATATGGAAATAGGGGTGAAGAACTAATGCTTTCCTGTAATGCTTTTTATAAGTTCTTTTACGTTGCTTTTTTAAATACCTGCATTTCTTCCAATTGAAATAGAAAAGATTAAACTATTTACCTCTGGCCCCTAATATCCCTAGTTAGTTAACGCATGAGAAAATCATTATATTGTTGGGATATATAAACGTATTATACATAAAGTCTGTCCCAAGATATTTTTGCCACACATTTTCTCAAATTATTCGATATTTGTAAATATCTCTTGATTCAGACGAGGTTCATTCGATAGTATGAAAAAATCCCAAGATTTCCCTTTTGTAACGTCCCCTCTAGCTTGTCAGGTTTCAATACACGGTTAAAAAAAGAATGTCTACGGGGATTTTGCATTGCATCAGCCATTATAAAGCCCGGATGAAAACGTTGAAAAATTGTGCTAGATATTCCGTGAGACTTCCGAATTGAGAAAAGATGTAAACATTCCCCATTATAAATCTCCGTAGGAAATCTGTTTTTGATCCTGTGAATGTTTACGAAGGAAAATAGTAATTTCCGAATGAAGTTTGACCCCCTAAAAACGTTAATACCTAATTACGTAACACATGATAAAATCAATAGATTTCTTGGATACATAATAGTTGAGATCGACACAAAATTTAAAATTTTGATTAATTCATGTGATTTTGAATGACCATAGTTGTGAATGGAATTGTAGATCATTTTGGAGAATAAGCGGGTATTGAACATAATTAATGCACATGATCATGTACATGACAAATAAAGTGTCTTACACATGTAAATCTTAATGTAAAAGCTGCTTGGTCCAATTTTCAATAAAATTATTGTATGCTTTTAAACGATGGTTATGCTAAGTATGTGTGCAATAATATACGTTGCAGTAGTTTTTCCGGTCAGTTAAGCCATATTTCAATGAAAAAAATTATGTACATGTTGAAACTCGTTGAATCCGGATGTTGTGTATTACGGCATGCTGCCCAATCCGGCGACATTATTCAGCCCCTTGACATTTTCCTATCATTTTTGTTTTTAAAAAAGTGTGCAATCCGGATCCTGTCTATTCTGTAAACCGGCGAAATGAAAAAACATACTGCTTATAATTAGTGAGAGTTATCTCCCGTAGTCCGTCTACTTATCGATCGGTCGGCCTTCAGCGAGATATTTAAAATGCTCAAATATCGACCAATTTTTCTGTCGTTGCTATTGACTTAAATAACTGTAAATATAGATCCAAACTAGCAACTCATTTCAGTTAATACCGTAAAGTCTTGTTATGAATTGCAAAAATTAGATAATTAGATTATAATTCACTCCATTTTTTCAGGCCGTGATTCAGGATACTGTGAGAGTAAGACTGCCGATATTGTTTGTTATCCCCGTTGTACATTGTATGGCTACACGTACAGAGTTGCATATTATTCTAGATCTGTCAAAATGCTAATTTTTTTTTAAAATAAAATTCTCATTATATTGATATTCATCCATTGTTTCCCTGCATCATAACAGTTCTCGCCATCAGGTGTTTCAGCCACCTGTTGACTTGTTAATGTTTTGTTTAACAATTTACGGTTAAGCATGCACTTTACAGGTAGATCGGATGTTTGAAAAATTATCAATAACGATGATTTGATTCAAAAAGCATTTCCATCGTATGTATTCCGTTATGGATTTATTGTTTCAAAAAAATAATTTAAAATGAAAATTGGTACCGTATAGATAAGATCGATGAAATCTAATATATTTCAGAACAATTGAAAATTTTACAAGAATACAGGATCAGGACCTACTGCATTAAATACTAAAATTAATTTGCAACAATGTCCTCTAAACCGGATGTTGCCTAATCCGGCCATTTTTTTTTCAGAACCACCCTCCGCCGGATTAGACAATTTTTGTGTATATCCACAAAATAATCGACATTAAAGGGTTTTGCGTTATTTCGCCTCGTGTTTAAACTGGCCCCTTACGTCGAAGCTAGTATGATTGTATTACGACTTTGACATCTGTCTATTTTTATATAATCTGTTATAACATATGAAAAATACAGCATGACTATTTAAACAAAAATAAAGCAGTGTACATTTGTTCATTAATAGTTTTTATGTTTACGTTGTTTATAATCATTGCAAAACATGCAGGATGAATAAACCCAATCATTCGAAGGATGAAACCCAACGGTTTCCTTTTTTAAACATTCCAATGATGTATTTTGAGGGGTTTTTTGTATGCCCAAAATTTTTTTTTATTTTGAATATTTCTAACGTTGAAGGGAGAGCAATTCCGTGTAAATACATCTATAACTTTGTAAGATCATTCATTTGGTTTGCAAGGAAAATTATTTGATACTGTAATGGCCGACAAATCGGACCATGCAGCTTAAAGAAATTTCTCAACTTATTATACCTCGAAACGTTATTTCAAATCAGGCACCAAACAATGAAGGGAAATCGAAATATTCGGCGGATCCAAATGTTAAAATATTCTTATGATAAAAATTGGTATTTTTGGCAAACATAAATTAATCATTTTTTATCTCCTACAAGATATAATCGCACCTGTGTTTTGTATCCATCTCTTTTAAACTCTTTTTAGCCAAATCTGTAAAAATTCGTGGTCGTTTCACCGTCTTGTTTTAAACCCCGCTGAAATGTTCACAATCGATTCGCTGTTGAACGAAAGACTCGACTAGAAAAACTTGCTGCATGGACCGTCTAACATTATTAATTTTAATGATGAATTCAGAAACTTATAGATTTCAAAAAGTGTCATTTTTTGTTAAGTTACAGGAACGTTGTCATTCATGCACATAAAATTTGTACAAAATAAGTTATATGTTATTCAACCAGTGTTTGAAATTTAAGACCGTTCTTGAAATATTTGGGAAAGAAAGTTTAGGGGTCATCCTTTCATCTTTTTATCGGGCCCGTGTAACAAAATTTGAGCCATTTCCGAATAACTGTGTGCACAAAAATCGTAAATAAAAGAATGCAGGTAACGGGAGCTTTAAACAGGGGAGCAGGGAGTGCTTTAAAATTCATATTGACATATATTAATGTACCGTGTAAAATTATCAATCATAGTCATTAGATAACTGCTATTGCCTGATTGGCGAATTTGATTTGCCTATTGACTCCGTGACATCTACAATTTCGCTTGGTTAAACGTTAACATTTCAAAAAAACTATATATATAAACATGTACTCCAATCAGGTGTTGTACTTTACAGAACGTTTAAAAAATAACGCGATTGCCGAGCGCTTCTTTTTTGGGAAAAATAGTCCTAATCAGACAGTGAATACATAATACAGCATACAGACGTTTTTATTAATATATATATAATTTATGTATTAACTATTTAAGTGTGCTTGAATATACAAAATTTAAAGCCAATTCGATTTGTATTAGATAATTAATCTACTAAGTATTATTTTTAACCATGTGTACTCTACTCGATTTTTAACTGTCCGAATACAATCAAAATATTCACAATGAATGCACATGTACATAAACTTTTTATAACTCACATATTCTTTCAGAATCAAAAATAAAAATAAAATTTGATTAATAATAAATTAATAAAATCAGCAATGAGTATGCTTTTTAATGAATCTGACCACCATTGAGAAGAGGTTATTATACCAATATTGTGACCCTTATTATTTAACGGCTTGAATGTAAATAATTTTTCAACTTCTTTAAAAATGGTTAGTTTTATCGTGCCCGCACCTACCACAAGCATGTAACATTGTACTTCTTAAGCTGCCTTATCTCGAACGCTTTTTAAAAATATTTCAACTTTTACTTACTACATCCTGCTTAACCCTCTCTCTCTCTCTCTCTCTCAACTCATAAAAAATTCTAATACTTTGTTAGACAAATGAAGAATCACATTATCATAGGTTACAGATACTTATGTGAATATCGCCAATATTTTGTTGAAATTGGTAGTGTAATGCATTTAATTCTGAGCAGCAAAATGTCACAAATAGAAACAGGTGAATTTATTTACATTTCATCGTACGACTGTAAAACGTATTATATTCATTGATGGCAGTTTTTTCCTTTATTTTACGAACTATGATTTAAATCAATGGTTTGATGCATCGTTAACCGATATCATTGGAAATGAAAATAACAACGAATCAAAGAGCATTAAAATGTGGGATAACGTATAAACACGAGAAGCATGTGTCCTACAGCGAATCGGCTGTCCACTAGCGCGGCTTCTCCTTGGCCCGTGTTATGAAAATGTACACTCAACGTGGTGGGTTTGGAATGTTTGCAGTTTGATAACTAAATTTTATTTTCCAACAATAAAACTATTTCATGACATAGACAAGATCACAAAGAACGCCCCTTTTTCAATGACAGTCATACAATCTATTTTTTTATTATTACAAGAGCAAAACAGCAATACTTCGTAGGTAATGGTATAATCTTTTTCCATTTACTCTTTAATATCGTTTAAATCTGAATTCTTTGTGTTTGCAGCAAAATAAATAAACCCGTGTGTGTATTACAGCAAGGCTCATATCTTGTGTGTTGGATAACGGTAGACCGCTCGCTAGTCCAGCCGCGACCCATTTCCTCGGCCGCCGGCAAGGATCGGATACGTATAATTGTTTACATACATGAAGCTCGGAATACAGCTAGATTTTAAATGCGACTCAAATACATTGCATAGAAGTAATTCTTTTACCCACAATGTGTTTCCCTAGAAAAGAATTACACTGTTTCAACACTTTCCGAATGCAAGCTAGTACACTGTCTATGGTAGTAGGTAAAGGTATAATCTTTTTTTATTTACTATTAAAATCACTAATATCGGAAGTTTTGTGTTTGCAGCTACATATAAAAATCCATGTGTGCATTACAGCAAGACGCAAATCTTGTGTATTTGATAACGGCAGACCGCTCGCTAGTCCAGTCGTGACCTATTTCATCGGCTGCGGGCAAGGGTGGATACGTAACTGTTCACATACACAGCTCGGAATACAGCTAGATTTTAAATGCGACTCAAATGAATTGCATAGAAACAGTTCTTTCATCCGTAATGTGTTTCACTAGAAAATAACTAAAATGTTTAAACACTTTCCGTATATAAACGGGTATCCTTTATGTCAGTTATACGCACAAATACCCCGTTTATTTGCCAAATAAAACACAAATACATGGTAACAAGTCTGGCTTTTTACACTCATATTACGCAATACCCGAACAAAATATTATTGTTACGACATTAATAAGACCATAATGAACAACTTCTGCAACGACAGCCATATTAAAATCTTAACCAATTTTGAGTTATAAAGTGAAAACTTTGAAGGGTTCTAGGCCCTTAATTTGAGGGGCCAGCCCCTTTTTCTAGGTGTCAAACAAAAGATCTTGTAAATATAAATTTTTTTTCTTCTACATGTCTTAACAAAATATTTGTAAGAAAAAAGATAATCTAAGAAAACCAGGCAAAATCACAACACTTTTTTAATCTCATTTTCGAGCCCTACCGAGCTTTAGCGCCTTTTGTGCCTGAAAGTGATTAATGCCTTATTACATATCTACAATCTTTTGTCTATCATTCCTGAAAATTTGAACTAAATATCTTTTATAGTTTTTCATAACTCTCTTGGACAAGCCGTCCCTCTGAAAATCAAGAAAACGTCGATATTTCAAAAACGGAAATGACGTCATCAACCAAAAAAATTTCCGATCAAGTTTAAACTAATATCAATAAGATCTGAAAATTTTATTAAAATCGATCAAAGAGTTTCCGAGTAATCGCTGACACAAAATCGGTAAGAAAAAAAAGGAGAAGAATGAGAAAAAAAAACCGAAGAAAAACAATAAGGTCTTCCGTTGGAAACGGAAGACCTTAATAATAATAGAAAGAAACCGAAGAATAACAAGAGGGTCTTCCGTTGGAAACGGAAGACCCTAATAATAATAAACAGAAACCGAAGAATAACAAGAGGGTCTTCCGTTGGAAACGGAAGACCCTAATAATCTTAACCAGCACAATAATAGAAAGGACTTCCGTTGGAAACGGAAGACCTTAATAAATATAAACGTACGTATAACGGATATCTTTAATGAACATTCCTTACGGTCATATGAATAATAAAAATAGCTATAATTGTTAATTATAAATTTAACGAATTCAAACTATAGTTAATTCATAGCTCTATTGAAACAGTCAGACAGAAATCTACACATCCCGTTTATCGATTGGTTGAAATCTACAGCGGCTAAAACTGACAGGACTGAAGCCGTCACGCCCTGTTTATCAATTGGTCGAAACCTACAGCAACCTATGAAAAATCACGGATTGCATGAAATAATCAAGAGGATGCCAGACTCAAAGTCTCACATGAGATGATTTGGCTGTTTCTTTTAGCTAACTGACTTATGTACATTAACAGTAATTTAGTAACTGCAATTGATACATGAAACATCTCTCACTGATTCCTTCCAAGTGAAAACCGGAGTGAAACAAGGCTGCTTACTCTCGCCCACCCTCTTATTAATAGTGATACACTGGATTACAAAGAAGGCACCCGACAAGTCAAGAGGAATACAGTGGACAATGGTCAGAAGATTAGAAGAACTATACTTTGCTGACGATCTTGCCCTACTTCCACCAAATAAAAGAAATCAGAGAAAAGACCAACAAACTAAGTGAAAACCGGAGGAAGATAGGGCTCAACATTAACAGCAAGAAAACAAAAGTCATGAAAGTGAAGACACGAAAAGGTGGACCAATCACAATCGAGGAGGAAGAACTGGATAAGGTAGACAAATTCACTCACCAAAGGTCCATTATTAGCAAGACAGGTGGCTCGGGTAAAGATATTAAAGCCAGAATAAGCAAAGCCCAACAAGCCTGGAGACTAACAACAGGACTACAACCAAAAAAAAAAGCCTACCACACTTATGTAAGGTGACATGACCAAACAAATATCAAATGAACAACTATTGGAGCGTACCAGCCAGGAACCAACATCACTCCAGATTAAGAAAAAGAGCATGACAATGGATTGGACACACATGGAGAAAGCCCAAAAACAACATCACCAGAGAGGCACTAAACTGGAACCTACAAGACCAGATAAAACAAGTTGAAAAAGAACAAGACTGAAAGAATTTGAAAATATTGGGAAGACCTGAAAGGAGGCAGAAAGAACAGCCCAAAACAGAGTGAGGTTGAGAGCGACTGTAGTAGCCCTGTGCTCCATAAGGTACGAAGAGGGCTATAAGTATGTAATATATGCATTAAAAAAGTAAAAAAAATAGCATTTACATGTAGTTCTTATCAAAGATGTTATTCTTTAAGTAAACAAATTTTCAATAGCAATTTTATGTAAAAGGAAGTACACGCAGTGCATCTGTGATAACCGAGCAGGAACGGTCTGGATGGTTATAGTGCGATACCTTAACACAACATTTTTAAAACCCCTTTCACAATTGGCACAAGTGCACTTTACAACACGTTATGCGATCGGAATTCTAAGGCTTCGCACGAGCTATCGCATACATTGCACGAGCTCTCGCATTCGTTGCTTGCGTTTTTATGGTCGCATCAAGTCTCCTCAAAAGGGTGGACATGCACACTATTCAGACGCGACCGAATGCGATCCAAATTATTGCAAAGCAACGCACGAACATGAGTACGTTTTATAACGTTTTGTGTACTCGCATGAGCGATGCATGATTTTTAAAGATTGTAAGATAAATTGCATCTGTTTATTCGTGTTTTGTGCGACCACGAGACTGTTGCCTTACGTATATCACGTAATCTTGCAACGTTTTACTATCATTGCAAGATTTATCGGTTTCAGTTTTAATGCTTTAATTTTCCACAAGTTTAATAATACGGGATACACGGACTTTTTTTGCCCCGTGCCCCGCTACTACTTACGGTTTTGCCTCGTCTTGAATTCTCCCCATCTATGTTGTGGTAAAAGAGAGATAATATGACACCTTGGACAGTCTTAAACCGCTTAGTGACAAAACAGAGCGAAATGAGCGAAAATAAAACGAGGGCAAATAGTTCTATTTTACAGTTAACACTGTATAAGCCTATCTGTTTCAGGCCATAATTGACCTTAATTTTGGCTGATTGTTATGCATCTTGGGCGGTATCTTCTCTTGCAAGCAACTACGTCGGAATATATAGATGCAGGATACATAGCAAGATTCAATGCGTTTTATAAGTATATATCACACCGGTCGCTCTAAATTGTGCGACTACTATTTCATATGCGAATATTTTGGCAACAGTTGACTATCGCATAATCTTACAACACTCGATCGCTTTCATTGCACAGCAGTCGCACATACACGCAAGATAAATTGCAAGACTCAATTTGTTTACATCGCACAACGGTCGCTCTGAATCATGCGAGTTTCGTACGCGTCCTTTTTCATATGCGATTATTTTGGCAATAGTTAACGAACCACATCTAACTTTTTCGGTCGCACGAATATTTTGTCGCTTCTGCTCGTGCGCCAATTGAGAAAGGAGTTAAATTTTTCAGGTCGCACGAATATTTTGTTGCTTCTGCTCGTGCGCCAATTGTGAAAGGGGCTTAAGGAGTTAGCTTTGTGGTCTACAAATTAATTGTCATATCTGCCTCAAACTTAGGTTTTAGTTTTAAATTTCTCAGTTTCCTGTATCTTTATAGAGCTCTTCTTCTTGCGAGATTTAAAAATAGTCTAAAAGTGACCAAGAAAATCGAGCCTTTTTAATATTTCGATTCAAAATTCCTCGACACACCAATATTTTATTTGGTGGATAGATAAAGAATCTTTTTTTAAAGTTTATTTCACGGTGCGAACAAAGTATTTAAGAGCTTAAAATTTGATTGATTGATCATTCGAGTACCACAATGGAGAAAACTTTTCATAATTTCTGTTTAATCATAATTCTGGGTGCTGCACTTGCATACCGAGTGATTTAGTAGAAGTAGAAAACATAAACGTCAATACAATTATATTTTATGAACAACATAGTCTACTTTTTCATCGCCAATAGACATTATTTCTTTATAGAGCGAAATGGTGTTAATGTGTTTTCACTTTTAATGATAAGATGCATGCAATTCGTTAAGATGAGAACTCTACTTCAATACAATATGTAAGTATCTTGTTATAACGGAAGGATTTTTATGTTTATAAAATTTACCCCTTTTTTCACTTAATTTTATTTCATTGTCCTTATAAAATCTGTTACTTTCTGTTCACTGCAATAAAAAGGACAGTATTTTAGAGATTTTTTCAAAAATATAAGAATCTATGAGGAAAAATTCAAATTTATAGGGGGGTCATTATTTTCAGGGGTCACTTTTCTTCACGTATAGTGTGCTTATATTTTTGATTTTTTTAATGAAATATTTTTATGAAAAGAATATTGACCGAGGGGGGGAGGGGGATGATACTACGTCAGAAAAATTACCCCCGTTCATTATTCTACGGGGGTCATTCTTCTTCTTTATACAGACACAGTGTACGCATTTTTAATATTCAGGATCCATATAAGATATTTATTTATCAAATTCTGTTAACATTGTATAAACAGTATTTTGTCAATCTAGCAGCTTATAAACGTTAGTGACATGTGTGGATCATACATACATGTACGTACCTTTTAGTAATATAGCTAATTCATATATTGATGTAGAGTATCTCTGTTCTCATCGAACGAACTGTTTACGCTGAAAACGATGTTGGATCCTGAATGTGTGACAAAAATTCCGATCACTTCATTTTTGTTTTTTCCTGGTAATGATTTTATAACATACATGACATGATTTTCAAGCATTTATTGCAGAAGATGTAAACTAAAGTGTAGTAAACAGACTGATAGATTGTACAATGACACTATTATAGCAGAGCTATACTAAGTTAGACAAACACACAAACAACATATGCATGTACATTTAAATCATGTTATGGCAAATTAACATAAACTATTTATTCAGAGGTGATTGGACCCTTATAGACTCTACGTGTTTAAGATGGGTATATATCGCACCCTATTGTAAAAATAAATTTAAACAGCTGTTAACGGCATACAACATATGTACAACACATACGACAAGATAAATCTCACATAATTGTAAATATATAACTATACATATGAGATTAAAATTGTACATTATAAATAATTTTAGACTATTATAAATGGATTTTTTTAATTACGAAGAAGAGAAATCCTTCCAAATGAAAATAAGAGTCAAATTCAAGAAAATATGTATAATTTAAGTGTTATTCAAAGACGCACAATACTTAAGTTATGATACTGTTATTGATGCTTTAACTTTCCAATGACCAAAGAGCCTAGAACAAGTATGAATTACCAAATGATTTTTCAAAAACCGGAATTGTAT
This sequence comes from Magallana gigas, assembly GCF_963853765.1. Lineage (NCBI taxonomy): Eukaryota > Metazoa > Mollusca > Bivalvia > Ostreida > Ostreidae > Magallana > Magallana gigas. Next base: position 6,560,777 of record NC_088855.1, on the reverse strand, counting down.
TTGCACAAACTTATTAGAGCAGGTAAAGAATATTGAGATACCTTTGAAATAAATATTCAAGGATAATACAGGTGATCATTTGAATGGATGGTTTTGTTTTTCATCTGACAGTGTTAAAGGTTAACTAATTCAGTTCTATAATCGTTTGAGCTATGTCTTCACGTAAAGCATTTAACATGCCAAACATTTCCATTGCTATAGCTCTAGTTACCATTTCCGTAAACATTTTTTGAAACAATGGATGATTTGCATATTCTTGTTTTATATCCAAAGAGCGCATTCTTTCAAAAAACAACATCACACACTCGTCATCTGCAGCGACTTCAAAATATGAAGTTGTAACCTCTTTTGGTCGAACTAGTTGTAAAATGGCGTCTACATTGCACTGTGTCATGACAATTTCGGGATCCTTATGAAACAAGAAATGAAAGGCGCAAATATAGATAAATGGGTGCCAGAAAACGTATTGAACATTTTCAGGTGGCACAATTCTTAGTTTATCAGAATTCCTCATTCGTATGTATCTACATAGTTCCTTATCTTCCTCATTAAAGGATGACTGTTCAATTTCAAAACCCAGTTCTCTTACTAGTTTTGTATCAAATTCATCAGATCGCAGAAATTTTCCTTTCAAACAGATGTACATGATCCATTCGTAAGCGTACCTTTTTTCTCTGTCATTTTCTAAAGCCGTAAAATGATCTATCATTACCCTCAAAATATCCCAGTTGTCTAAATACTGAGGTATTAGTTCATGATATTCTTTAATGACACTGATCTTAAGAGGCATACCAACAACTGTATCCTCTCCTTCTCGAAGCATTTCGTAATTCAAACGTTTGCACGCACAGTCTCTTTGTTTACATGGTTTCTTAATTTTTTTTTTAAAGTATCTTGAATATTCCATATCTTTTCCAACATCCCCGCCGCTGTCTAGGTTAATTTCGTAATGAAATAAACTCCTATTCTGGTTATCAACTTCGCTCAGTTCTTGGTGGTACTTTTTATTAAGATCTGACCTCATTCCAATTATCAATTTCACATTGTTTGTTTCATTCAATATTCGTATCAATGACTGACAAGCTACTTTAACTCTGTCTACTGAACAGAGGTCATCGTTCCACATCCCAAACCACCCGTACACAAACATAATTGTGTCTTCTTCTACATTGTTTGGTATATCTGTGTACCGACATTCATGGGATTTCCAGTTTTTCTTCTTTTGGAATTTCTTTAAGATACCTCTGGATGTGCTCGCAACGGAATTACCAAATTTTCCCACAACAACTATCGATCTTACTTTTTGTCTCGATAGCAGAGTAATTCCGTGGTGGACATTTTGTTCTTTCACAATTTCATTGGATTTTCGAACTAAAGAAGATGTTAAAAATAATTAAAACATGATTTTTGTGTCGTAAGTCCTTCTCTATAAAAAAAATTATGATAAACTTTTTTTTTATATATATATCCTTTACGTTTTATTGTGTCAAATGAATGTAATTAGATTGTAAAATGTTTTGCTTATAACACTTTGAATAAATCTCAATTGTAGGATTTTTGAAATTATTTTTGAATAGCTAATTTTCTATCAAACGTGCTTAAATATAGTTATTCATTAAATTTTATTGGTTCAAAAAATTTATTTTGTCAAGACATTTATATAAAGTGTGTTACCTGATAGTAGCTTTTGTATGTCCATGTTATCTCCTCCTGAATATGATTCTATAGAAAAATAGAAATGTATGCATGCAATTAAATAGAATGTACACTTTATTAAACGATAAAATGCTTTCTTTGTCTATGAAGCCAGCATTACAGAAATTTTTTTTTACAAACCCCGCTTACTAAGAAAGCATTTCACACAAAGCCACTATTTACACTTATATATTTACATTCACCTTTCAATTATTAAGTCATCTAAATTCATACGTAAATTACAATGTATTATCATTTTTGATTTACAAAATTTCCGTACATTTGAAAGTTACCATAGTAACAACAGCCATTTTAAAGTATGGGGTCAGTCCGTGCAAGTCCGTGGAGTTTGTACTCTCAATATACACTTAGTTTTGATCGAATAAGAAATAATCCATGCGAAGGTCAACATTAAAATTACAAAGTGATTATGGTAAGAAATAGAAGAAAATACTAAATTAATGTAAATCAAAATATAGAACATCAATATGTATAACACATCAATCTAAATCTGTATCTGATTTATTTTCAAAGCACAAAATAGTATCTCAATGATAAATGTACAGTGAAATGTATTCGTTTTCTCTTTGGTTTGTAGAAAATAATGGCATTGACGGTCGCCTGAGTACCAAACCTGTAAATGAACTTTTCAGGGAGTCAATTGTTTGCATTTTAAGCTTCTTTTTAGAATATTAACCCTAATTCGTGAATCATTTGACTCGCTTTTATTATTTCATCTTTGCAAACATCAATTATCAATTCATAAAGGGGGGATTTGCAAGAGTCACACAGTTATTATACCCTAGCTCTATGGGGACAAAAATGGTAAAAAGAGAGGTACAGGCCTTTGATGGCCACTTTTTACTAAGTAGTAATTGAAAGATAGTACTCGAGAAGGTTGTGAAATTTAATAGATTTGGCGCACTTTTGTGTTTTAAGTGGCACTTTACAGTTTCCTTTAGCCATCAAAATATTGTGAAGACAATACAACTAATGCAATTACTATGAGTTACTGTGTACAATACATTGCCAAATTTAAATTTAAGAAAAGTACATAATTACAATTCATTAAAATTATCTTCCACGACTGTGAAAGTACAGATGAAAATATTTAAAAAGATTTGACACGTTTTCACCAGGCGACCATATTGACCCTCTCTAAGGCCTGAACCGCTGACCTAGAATTTCACAATTTTGATAGAGGGCTCCTCAAGGCCACCACAACTACATGTATGCATTGAGTTTTATTCTAGCTTAAATAAGAGCAGAGAAGAAGATTTAATACATTATCACTATACGGTCATATTTGCATACATGTATTTTGCCCTCTCCATTAGACCCCTAAGTGAAAAGGTCATAACTTTCACAATTTTAATTTTCTCTTATCCTAGAGATACTTCAAATTAAAAAAGGTAACAATAGTTTTCAAGTAAAGTTTAAATTTAAAATTGGTTACGGACGTCGCGCAACAACAGAGAAAATTTAGTGATCTGGAGATGAAAACTTACTTTTATGTCTTCTCCGCATACGTAAAAACCCAAAAGCCATGACAGCTCCTGCAAGTGCTAACAGGCCACAGACAATACCAATGACCGTGACAACATTAATTCCATCATTTTCATTGTGACCAAAGCCTCTGTAAAATTTAATGTTATTATTACTTTTAAGATAATCTTAAAAATATATCATTTACATAAAAACAAAAACAACGATAAAATACATACGTTTGTTTATGGAAACTGTTGTTACCAAAACAGTGTGAATCTGGGAATGGAAAAATATCTAGAGTTGTGCATATTTACGTGTTTAACATATGGTCACTTGGTCTTTAAAGTCATAATTATAAATCCGTATTCAAAAATCACTAGTTAAATAAATGGATTACATGTAGGTTTAAATATTACAACTCATATTACTTCAAATATTACCACAGATAATAAATAAACATCACTTACATTTGTAAACTTCATTAGACACATAAGAAACATTCGGACAAGTGGGTATAGATGTGTTACATAGCTTCCAGTCTATGAATCCTTTATTTGTAAAGATAGGACAATAACCTGTAAATGAACCATGGGGCTTGTATAGTGAGTACTCGTAATAAATGATGACAAATGAACTACATGTTAATCATTACAAACATGATATCATTTAATTCTAGCTCTGTAATGAGATACCTTCTTTGATCCGAGATTTCTCCACACATCTCTCCCACTTCCAGCCCTCGATATCAGCCAGACAGTGGTACACACTCTGTCCTCCACAGTCTCCACTTTTTGCCTTCGCCCGTTCCTCCCACGTCTCTCTGGAAACGGGGCAAAAATCGACGTTTCCTTTCTGTGACATTATCTGTTATTTGATATATATATCACATTGTCAAATAATATTATGTTTTGCCATTGTTGTTATCAATCATATTGATAACACATAGTGGTTTCTCATTATTTGATATAATTAAAACGCGTTTTTAAAATTTTTAATCTTAGATGAATGAAATCTTGCTTATCAAAAGGTTTTCTTTTTACCCAATGTTTATAGTGCAAAAAAAATCTAGCCTAACATACTGCATCATTATCATGCAATTGCCATGAAATACCATTTTTAATCGAAACCGAAAGTAAATTAAAATGATAATGTTAAGTTTTGGCAAAAACTTTTGAAATCTTCAATTTTAAAAAATTCACATCACTATCTTTAAACATCATTAATTCAAACCTTTTATCAATATCAATAATTCTCATCAATTGCTTTTGTCTTATCGGACCGCCATTTATACAAAACAAAGGTGTCATAAAACTGCGCAGTGGCAAGTGGACAATAACACTAACTTACAATACTCTAGCGTTTATGTAAATCATACAATATTTTGATAAAACTCTAACATACCTGATGTCAGGATTCATGAAAGTGAATGGAAAATCCAGAATGGATTTGCCGTCATAGATCGATATCGAATAATTTACGGAGGCCAACTTGGGTTTAAATTGCAAAGTAAATTGCGTAGCAACGTGGAAAAAGCTTATTTAAACATGAAAACATTACAAAAATCACACCTGTCACAATTAAAAAAAAACAGCATTATAAAATTTTAAAGTACAAAATAATTTTCTATACAATATCTTTTAAATCCAACATTATTAGAACATAAGACGTTCCTGATACTCTGAATTAGAATTTGATTCGTCGTATAAGACAAATAATATCAAACTTATCTGCGTTGAATATGGAACACAACATTAGAATCGATCTCTGAAAAAAAAAAGAACGTCTTACGTCTTAAGGTTTTACAGTCAAATAAAAAAGACTTTTTGAGATATATATACTTTTAATTTTTTTGAACATCATTAAGTTGTTTCCCTTCTCCCTTAAAAAAAGGTTGATCGGTACAGTGCAAAACAAAAAAAAATCACTGAAGGAAGGGCGAGTATTGCAGTAAAAAGTATGCAACCCGCTGAGACATATGGATAACATTATCGAAGATTGCAATACCTCGATAAAAATTCTTTTTTAGAGTTATTACAATACCATCGAAAAGTCCAACAGTACGGCTTGTCGTCCAAAATTAAAGTTGTTAGACCGCCTTGTCACAGGTAATTATATTCGTCCAAACTCACCGGTGTCATATAATATTTTGATACCGCGAAATATTGAACCCGGGTTCAATATATTATGCGATAATATGAACCCGGGTTCAAAATATCGCTGCGATATATTGAACCCCCCCCCCCATAAAATATTGAACCCCGGGTTCAAAATATTATGGCCGCGATATTTTGAACCCCCTACACCTATTTCCAATTCCCTTTCGAGAGGGGGTTCAAAATATTATGGCTGCGATATATTGAACCCCCTACCTATTTCCAATTCCTTTTGGAGAGGGGGTTCAAAATATTATGGCTGCGATATTTTGAACCCCCCTCCATTTTTCATTGCTCTTGGAGAGGGGGTTCAAAATATTATGGCTGCGATATATTGAACCCCCTACCTATTTCCAATTCCCTTTGGAGAGGGGGTTCAAAATATTATGAGTGCGATATATTGAACCCCCTACCTATTTCCAATTCCCTTTGGAGAGGGGGTTCAAAATATTATGGCTGCGATATATTGAACCCCCTCCTGTTTCCAATTTCCTTTGGAGAGGGGGTTCAAAATATTATGGCTACGATATATTGAACCCCCTACCTATTTCCAATTCCCATTGGAGAGGGGGTTCAAAATATTATGGCCGCGATATTTTAAATCCCCCTCTATTTTTTTTTTGCTATTGGAGAGGGGGTTCAAAATATTATTGTTTCCAATTCCCTTTGGAGATGGGGTTCAAAATATTATGGCTGCGATATATTGAACCCCCTTCCTATTTCCAGTTCCCATTGGAGAGGACATTCAAAATATTATGGCTGCAATACATGTATTTTGAACCCCCATCCTTTTTTTATTGCTATTGAAGAGGGGGTTCAAAATATTGGCCGTGATATTTTGAACCCCCTCTCCAATGGGAATTGGAAAAAGGTAGGGGGTTCAATATATAGCAGCCATAATATTTTGAACCCCCTCTCCAATAGCAATGAAAAATAGAGGGGGGTTCAAAATATCGCGGCCATAATATTTTGAACCCCCTATCCAATGGGAATTGGAAAAAGGTAGGGGGTTCAATATACAACAGCCATAATATTTTGAACCCCCTCTCCAATACCAATGAAAAATAGAGGGGGGTTCAAAATATTGCGGCCATAATATTTTGAACCCCATATCCAATGGGAATTGGTAAAATAGAGGGGGGTTCAATATATCGCGGCCATAATATTTTGAACCCCCATTCCAATAGGAATTGGAAAAAGGTAGGGGGTTCAATATATCGCAGCCATAATATTTTGAACCCCCTCTCCAATACCAATGAAAAATAGAGGGGGGGTTCAAAATATCGCGGCCATAATATTTTTCCAATTCCCATTCCCCTATCCATATTGAACCCAGGTTCAATATTTTATGGCCGCGATATTTTGAACCCCCCTCTATTTTTCATTGGTATTGGAGAGGGGGTTCAAAATATTATGGCTGCGATATATTGAACCCCCTACCTTTTTCCAATATAATATAATATTTTGAACCCCCTCTCCAATAGCAATGAAAAATAGAGGGGGGTTCAAAATATCGCGGCCATAATATTTTGAACCCCCTATCCAATGGGAATTGGAAAAAGGTAGGGGGTTCAATATATCGCAGCCATAATATTTTGAACCCCCTCTCCAATACCAATGAAAAATAGAGGGGGTTACAAAATATCGCGGCCATAAAATATTGAACCCAGGTTCAATATTTTATGGGGGGGGGGGGGGTTCAATAAATCGCAGCGATATTTTGAACCCGGGTTCAATATATCGCGGGGTTCAAAATATTATATGACACCGGAACGGAAATAGCCTGGTGCTGTGCAGCATTAATGATTCGCTGCTGCTTGAAATTATACGTGCTCTGTAGTGAAAGATATAATAAATAAGCTGTTGACCCAAATTTGGAAAACACATTATTCGTTGGAGCAGCTGAGAAAAAAAATTGCTCAAAATATGAGTTAGAACTTCAGACAAATCATCACGCAACAATTCTGTTTTCAAGATTGACAATCTTTTGTTATCCTCATATCCAATCAATACCGCTTTGAAAACCAACAACGACGTTGATGAATGGCAACACCGCATCAGCTGAACAGAAGAGCCAAAATATTCTTGCCTGTTTTTTTTTCTACGTGCTGATCATTTTACTGTACAAGAAGTCCACCACAATATCCAAAATTAGCACAAGATGACTCTTGAGGGAAAAACAGAAAGACCACCATAATACTACATTACTAGAACTACATCAACCATTTCTTTTTAAGGTAATGGCTATTCTGTTTTTAAAAGGAAATTAAGAAAAAATCCCTTAAAAATCTACACTATGATTAATATGATTCAAATTAGTGAAAATATTACAAACTGTCTAAAAATTGAAATGCAGTGTATGAATGGCACTGGCACTAAATATATACAAATCAATAAGTATTCAGTCATATTTGAAAATAAATATTTTAGTCCGAATATCCTCTATCATATTTCTAATCGCTTCCCATTTTTGTTTAAATTTTACAAAAAACTGAATAATGATAACACTTAAACATTTATGGTTTTAAAGTACTTATTTTAACCTTATTCTGCTTGTATAAAATTTATATGAGGTCAATGATAAGACTTTTGAGATAAATGTATGGTGTCTTTGATCGGTTTTGAATATTTATCAATATTTTTGCATTGCATGCCATGCGATTATCATAATGAATATGTGAGATAAAACTAACATAACAATGCAAAATAATATTGACTTACAAATTAAACCTTATCATGGTACTGTCATAAATATATTAACAATGTTTCAGTTTACCACTTGAACTTTTACCTTTGTTTACATGACTATATTATATTTACTCTATTAATATAATATAAATATTCAAAATTCTTCTTCTCAGAAACTAATCGGTCAGGACAGCTTAAACTTTTGTGGAAGCATCCTCAGGTAGTGTAGATTCAAAGTTGTGAAAACCATGACACCCCCGGGGAGAGGGTTGGGCCACAATGGAGGAGGTCGAAGTTTTACAAAGAAATATAGAGAGTAAATCTTTCAAAATATTCTTCTCAGAAACTAATCAGCCCATGATTCTTTATGATTGTTTAAACTTTGGTCCCTGGACAAGTCTTTGGCCTCACAGGGGGTTCAGAGTTTGATGTAGGTTTATATCCCATACAGAAACAATTATAAAGGATCTTTTTGAGAATCGCAATACTCAACATGTGATATGAATGTAAAATCATCCTATTAGGAAAGGGACAAATAATTATAAACATAACAATACCCAGGGGGGAAATGGATTTTGTTTATACAGGATCTACATGTATTATTGAACATTGTACAGTTAGTTTGTATTACGACTCCATTAAGCAGATTTTATCTATTGTTCCTCGGGTGGGCGATGTGATCCATGGGCATCTTGTTCGAATATCGTATCAACCTGTTTGTCTTATAAAAGAAGTTCAGAAAATTGTTAATGGTCAATTGAAAATAGTCTCTGTATATAGCAATTTGAACAGCAAAAGAATATTGAGATACTATACATGTATACATACAACAAATTTCAAATCAAAGTACTGATAGTACTGAAAGCGCCAAGCTGGCTTCTGTATGCTTATAACAGATAAATGTATGTAACATTTGAGCTTCTGTATACGCACTACATTTCCTCATCAGTGCATGGCAGTCCATGCAATGATGTATGTAAGCCCCGCACATTAAATTCACAATAGCCAGTACATTAGATTTACAATATGTGCATAAACCCCTGAAACTGGTTCCCTAACCAGTTTAAATGATGTAAACTTTTGCTTATAGGGTGCGGTTATTCGATGCACCGGAAATAGAAGTCTAACGACAATAAAGCGCCGAGCTATGCTCAGTGCTTTAAAAATGGTATAATGTATCTTCAGACTGTGATTATACAATTGCTTTGTTTCACAGCTGACAATGTAAACCGTTACTTTTTTCATATTCACGAAGTTTATTTTGGTGTTATTTCTTTAATAACATTTGAAATAATAAAATTGTTGTTGTAGTTTATTTCTAATCAAATATTTATCAAATCTATTGATTTATATGCATGTTTCCCCACTAAAATCCATGATGATCAGTCATTTAAGCCTTGCTCATACCAATTCTAAGAGTCTCTACTTCGCATACTCCTTTTCTTTTACCCTTTTACCAATAGACATATTTTTTCATAGAACATAGTGACACACCTGTTATTTGCAGCGATTTCAAAATATAAAATGGCCTCCCAGGGCAATGTTTTATGAAGAGTTCGGTGTTTTTGTGAAACAGATAATTTAAATAAATGGGTGCCAGAAAACGTATAGAGCATTTTCAGGTTGCACATCCCTGTAGTTTATCAGAATTCCCCATTCTAGGTTGCACTGCAGTATTTAATTCTATTATATGTTCTTACCAATAGTGCACAACTAAAAATTCAAAACGAACCTCTGGAAAAAATCCTCTTTACATATTTTTAAACAACGTTTCATTTACAATTTTCTAGCAAAATGCACACGTGCATCCAGCAAGGTGTGAGACTTTGTTTACCTCGAAGTTACACGTGTGCTTGAAAATAAAGCCCGGGCCTTTTCACCCCCCTCCGGAAACAACACGCATCAAAAATTCAAATGACCTCGCATAATTACAAAACTGGGATGGTTAGACCTCTTACGCATTGTTTTTCATCTCATAAAAAAATCAGCTCCTGTCTCGAGAGGAAACGCCCGAAATTCAAAGGAAAATTCGGGAATTATTTTGCTTCAGCCTTGTTTTGACGTGAACCTTCAGTGAAATACTGTAGTGGCATGTACACCTGCAATAAAACTCATTTTTTGTTATCGCAAAATCAACATTGATAAATTGAATAATATTCATTGTGTTGTGTGACTAAACATTTTTTATAAAGATATCTACTCATTTCAAAAAGTTATGAGCGATTTTTTTAACACCACGGTGTACACGGTGGCAACCGATTTATGAAAATATGATCAAAGTTATATAACACGGTGTTTTGATATTCAGTGATTTTTGGTTTTAAATTGACAAGTGATGTATGAAAATGTATAAAATGACGCAAATTTATTAATATCATGTGGACCCCAGAAACTATATTTCAGCAAAAAATTCGATGACCCTGCCTCTGGGGGGTGGGGTATAGACAACGTCATTATTTCATACAATTTATGAAAATAGTGAGAACCTTTGTCCAAAATAGCATGGTTTGGTTCAAATCTAACTAACATGAGTGATACATCTCAGCTGTTTTCCGCTTTCATATCAATATTTCTCAATTTTGGACATAAATTGAGCATTTCTTACTGTAACATAAGGGCCTAAACAACCGATTTTATTTGAAATTCACACCCCGTAAAAAATTCTGTTATTTACGACGATGAATACTACATCGTATTTGATCTGGTGAAAATTTTCCGGACAGTTTAGACGGTCCGATCTATTATAAATGGATCATTGTTTTGAGGCAGTAGAACATTTCAGAGGAAATCTGGGCTAATTTTGTATGCATCATTAAAAACAAAATAAGCGTGCTGCTGGCTACAAAACCCCATTGTTTGTCACACACTGATTTAACACCTAAAACACAGGTAAAACAATTTTTAACACAGCAAACCCGTTTTCCTGCAACGTATCTCTATGAACAGAGTTCCATATTATTTTCATCATGTCAAAGATGAAAAGTGTGTGAGTGAAAATTATGTGTTCTTCTATTTTTGACCTTTGTTAAATTGAGTTGTACTTTTGTATGTAATGTGAAATACTGATTTTCGGACTTAATAAATTTGCAAATAAAGTGTCCTATTCAACAACAAGATGTTATTTGAGCAGTATTAGTTACAAGCTTCAGTTAGAGGGTCAAATTGACAACACTAAAACTTACATAGTTAAAAAAAATGTTAGAAAGTTTCCACCGGTTAAATCCAGCGAAGGATGTACGTTCCCCAATTTCCCTATCTTGTCTCAATAAATTGTTTTTATACTACCTACGGTGTGTACAAGCTTGTACGAAGCTGTTATGTTTTCAGCAGGTTTAATTTGGCATTTTTCGCATTATTGCGCATTAGCGAATTTACTTTCACTAGTAATGACGCACCAGCCTTATTATTTCAAGACTTGACCACAGGGGCCAAACCCGTTTTAACATTAATTTCAATGTAACCATAAATAAAGAAAGGGGTCGAACTCTGACCCAGATAAAAAACTACCAGCTCGCTTCATAAGCTTAATAAATCAATTAATTTTTAAAACATTCGCAATGTGCATGTATTTTTCATAAAAGTAGTGTCTGAGATACACTCATGCCGAATTTCAAGTTGATGGATCCTAAAATAGCGGAGATATACGTCATTATTCTCTCGAAGTCGCCAGTTTATTTTTACTCGGACATTTACCGGTCCAGGGCTCACGATGGGATTTTGCCTATGACAACAGCAGTATTGCAATAAGTTGAGAAACATTCGCACTAATCTTTTAAAATCTCACATCAAACGTATGCCACTTACATCCTTAAATTCCGATAAAATTCCTTAAATACTCTCCAAACTGAACTTTTTTTCTGCAGCCATATCAACTTCTGACCAGACCGGCCATTGTGATAGCTAATGTTTAACTCAGTTTCATTGGTTAATATTCCTGATGGTCCAATCAGAATCAGTCTTTCTCGAAGACGTCAAAATGGCTGGCCCTGTCCGAAGTCAATGTGGTTGCAGAATAAAAGTTCTTGTCAGCAGCGATGATTTGTGCATAGGTCCAAACACAGTTTCACTTCCGGTTTGCCAGAGTTACTACATAGGAGAGTTGATTAAAATCAACTTCAAAAATTATATGGTTTATTTTCTTCATATTTTAAGATATAGAAGATTATGAGTATTTAATTAAGAGTTTGCAATACTACGGGACAGAATATAGTTTGCTTACAAAGCAGAAATATATTTTGATAGTTACTATTATACTTAATGATTTACAATATATACTAAAGTGCTTTTACTACAGTGGTTCAATTGTTAAACAATAAGACTATTATTCGAAGTCAACATCTTCACATTTAAGGTGTGAAATCGTTACCTGAGAATGTGGCTAATAAATAAACCTGTTGAACACGCTAAACTGGTATTGTTATGAACAGAATAATTTATAATATATTATAATTAAAAGATTCTAGTCAAAGGAAATTTTGTTCTTCGGATTAGAAGTTATGAAATACGAGTACATTATGCAATGCAGTCGATCGCCATAGAAATCATCAAAGTACTGCAAGTGTCGACATATTTTTTATTTCTTTGAAAGACCATAATAGTTCACTTGACTTGCAGACTATAATATAGCGACATATCTGCCTCACAATGTATATATGCGCTTCTCAAAGTTACACTCAAGTGAGATAGATGTGCGTTATTGGGAATTTTTATTTATTGCTAATTGGATGAAAATTGATTAAAAAAAAATTAATTGATGTTGTAATGCAACTTAATAACTTGCTTAGCTACAGCCAGTGGAATACTAATTTTAGGTGAACAATGAATAGCCAATATATTAAGATACAAGATAAATAGTTTCCAGAACTATAATACTATGCATGTGTACATGAAGGTTGCGCCCTCATTTGTATGGCTGTAGGTGAGGAGGTGTATCGATGTACATACAATGTATGACTGCATATACGGATTCCGGACCGTGGCTACAGACGATACCCGTTGAAAGTCTTTTAATACATCTATGCGCAGTTTGATCCAGAAACTGACCAGTTTCATAACTTCTTCGAATTTCTCTAACACGGACTGTTTAATTCCTTTTATTCAATTTAATTAGTCAACCCACTGACATTAAAATAAGGATTTTGCATATTATTGCATCGTCCAGAGAAGTAATATTTATTTCTTTAAATAAGGTTATTTAATTCACGTTACAGAGCGGTGTCTCTTTTAAACAGCACCATCTGGTGTAAAATTCAGATGCTCGCTTTTGCATATTTTCTCCTGCTGATCTTTTTTGTAAGCTGATTATTATTTTGAATGTTCAAGTCTACTCGTATCATTAAAAAATAGCAGACGACACACACTTCCTCATAGAAAAGTTCAGAGATGCCATCAATTTTGACTAATTACTTAATTTTGTCAGCGTGCAACAATTTCAAACTTGTAGTCTTCAAAAATTTAGAAAGATTTAAATAAAGAAGTAATCCTAGAGAAAAGGCTACGTGTTTTGTAGGCGGGTTCGGTTTAAAAAATACAATTCCTAACAAGAATCATGAGTACATATTATTTAAAACAATGCTTGCTACCCTTTCAAAATTTAACTCGCCATTAAACATCTCATTTTTTAAAGAATTTTTGAAACGATTACACAAACTGTATTCGACAAATTGTTTTCCTTAAACATTTTTTTCCTTTCCTTTTCAAAGTACGTTTTATATACAGGCTTTCAATCACAACACGTTTTTATTACAAACGCAGAACTGAAAGTTTAGTCGTTTTATTTTCAACTCGCAGCAACAACGAAAGACCTACTCGTGGCTTTGCCACGAGCTCTGCTCTAGTTAATATGACCTTTCTGCACTGAAAGTGCAAATTGCACATAACTCGCTTTTCCCTTAATAATTTTTTAATCGGAATGAACCATGGCATTAGATACAAACTTATTTAGAATTACTAACATAAAAATAATCATAAAGAAAAAGTTTGCAATTTCTTCACCTAATTGATGTTTTGACCTTTTTGCACTGATAAATTGCTTTTTTATCCATTAACGATTCAACATGCAAAAGCATTATTTAAAAGTCTCAAATTTTAATAGACTTGTCAAAAATATCTTACAAATTCAGAAAATAAACCCAAAAGTATGGGTCTGTGGTGTAAATTTTAAGAAATAGCATGAAATAAGCTAATTAAAGACGAAAATTGGAGTTTCATTTTTTCTTGACTATTTTGAAATATTAGTGAAATGTGCCAATTTATGTCGAAAATATTGTTAAAATATGTTATCTGAAACCACATTAAGATAACCCAACGTGGAAACTAGCTGGATATTTGGTCTGCACTAAAAATAAGGAAGCTAAAATTACAGTTCTCTAAAACAACTGATTTATGAAAAATGTTAATTTTCTATTTATAAACCTTCCGCCACAAAATATAGTCCCTTACTAGACTGTGAAAATATGTAATTTTTCCTTAACTACTTTATAAATATAGTTTATTTTGCATTGTAAAATTGGAATTTACAAGTAGAATTAATATATGACACAGAATTTTCAGACTAGAGGTGACCCAAAATGGCTACCAAAACCAGAGGTTGAACCTCTTTAAGGGCGCCGACTTTAGTATAATAGAGTGGATTGATATTCTTATGAAATTTTTACGATTAAAATTAAACACAATAAACAAAATACCGATAAAAATATTTTGATTTTTAAAGAATTTTTTGTTTTTTTAACGATTTTTCGTTGTGCAGTAGGGGAGCATTGGCATTGTGCTTTTATGACGTAATGTTCAAATGAAGCTTTGTAGGAGTAGGTTATAAGAAATAACACAAAAGGAAAAAAAAGTGTACACCGTTGAAATTTTATACACAGATTTTTTATATCCTCGGGAACATGCTCCAAATATTTCGCAAAATTTGGTGCATTTTTATATTTTGAGATGGTCCCAACTAAAACAAGAATTTAGAATTTAGTATATTTTACATATAAGGTAGGAAATGGTATTACCAATCATATATAACAATTTGACAAAAAAGCTATCGTAGTATTTTTTTTATCTGCTTCGAAGTGCGGAAAATGCAGTTTCCTATATATTCCTATAGTAAATGTACCTCTATTTTGAGATGGTCCATAAAAGAACCAGACGGTCGATTTTCTTGAAACTTTAAAAAGTATCTAGAATTGGTTTAAATGACATATGGTTAGAAAGTGAAGAGTTTTGCTATTGTAGTTTTTCCGCAAAAAAAAACCCCAACCAAATCGGCCTCCTTAAAAAATAACTTGGACCATTTTGTCATTATAGCCATCCGCATGAGTTTGGTCCAACTTAGATCAAAGATGTTTTCTTAAATAAAAACAAGAGGCCCAATGGGCCACATCGCTCACCTGAGCAACATTGGCTTTATATGGGCGTTCAAAGGATATTGTGCCATGTGTCCCTTCGGCAGATTAACCAAAAATGAATATCCGAATTGTCACTTATTTTTGCATATACTTAATCTTTGACATATTTACCTTCATGGAATACCATATTTACCGAAAATAAGATCATATGCAATATAAATAACTAAATTTTCAGTTGGTGTTTACGGTTAACTTCCAGTTCCCTTTATCCCCCCCCCCCCATCACTTTATAAAACAATTTTTTTACATGAGAGCATAAAGGTACATTTTCTCCCTCCACTACTTGCTACTTATTGTATTTTAAAAAATTCTATATGTGAAAGAAGAAAAGTGTACCTCAATGCACCAGAATGAATGCGCTCAATTCCTCAAATTAAAAACATTGAAAAATTTAATTGGCCTTCTCCATTATAGACGATTGTCATTTACCAGGCATGAATTCATTTCGTATGACCTTTCATATCCTTACTCACTTGATTGAAGAAAATAAACTTAACTGAAAATGTTGTCACATAATTATGTTAAAGAGCTATAATTCAAATTCATGTATTGGCAGGCATGTCACTCTATTGTACCAAGGCCCATCCAATATTTTCATCTTTATTAAAAAACAACAAATCTGTATAAACAAAGATGATATTCCATTGCAATAATTTTTAAGAACACCGATAATGCTTTTATCCTCATAATAATAATGTGTCAGGACTTTGGAAACTGTTTAAAGGGCATTGTTTTCATTTACTTGTGTTAAAAAAACTATCAAAAATGTGTGTAGATTATATGCAATTCATCGTTGACGAAGGGGCACCAGAAAGTAATTACAGCATATCATCCTTTTAGCAAGACATTTCTATTGATCAATCAAAATTTCAGTGTCAATCGTAAAATCATAAGCAAGATACACAGCTTGGTTTGAGTCATGTTTTTTTTTCACATGAGTTTATTACATTCAACTCAAGAATTTTAAACTTGGTATTTCCTATTCAGCATAGCTGCATTTAAAATATTAACAAACTAAAGGATGACCTCAGCTTTGTGTACAAACATATAGTAGCATTGTGCGCAAAGCTTTGTATCTTGCTTATAACTCGAAGCTTGACTCTCAAGTTAGTAAAATAATAGGAATTTGTAAACAATTAAACCAAGAGAAAACTGCAATAAAACAAAGAGAAAACTCAATTTATTTTTCATCATATATATACTTTAGTTATATATTCTAGCAGCGAGAATAATATCCGTATAGATTGAAATTGCTGAACATCTTAATAGAACATTTTGCATTAATCAACAAGTACGTAGAAATAATACCGAATTACACGCACCACCATAATTTGACACCCCCCCCATGGTGGCCCCACCCTATCCCATGAAATCATGGTTTGAAAAAACTACAATGAATCAACACTACCTGAGGATGCTTCAACACAAGTTACAGCTTTTCTGGCCAATTGGTTTTTGAATTTTAAAAAGATTTTTCGCTATGTATTCCTATGTAAAATTCGACCCACCCATTGTGGCCGCATCCTACCCCCGGGATCATGGTTTAAACAAATTTGAATCAACAATACCTGAGGATGCTTCTAAACAAGTTACAGCTTTTCTGGCCTACTGGTTTTTGTTGAGAAGATTTTTCTCTATGTATTCCTATGTAAAATTTCGACCACCCATTGTGGCCCCACCTTACCCCCGGGGATCGTGATTTGAAACAAAATTGAATCTACACTACCTAAAGATGCTTCCACACAAGTTACAGATTTTCTGGCTAACTGGTTTTTGAAAAGAAGATTTTAATGATTTTTCTCTATACATTTGTATCTAAAAATTTGATCCCCCATTGGGGCCCCACCGTACCCCTGGGGATCATGGTTTTGACAAGCCTGCATCTACACTACTTGAGGATGCTTCCACACAAGTTACAGCTTTTTTGGCCGATTGATTTTTGAGAAGAATATTTTTAAAGATAGTTCTCTGTATATTTCACCTCAGGTAAGCTAACAATTATTTATGTCTCTGCTACATGTACACGCACTTATTATTTCCATCAGCAAAATTAATCTCCGTTTAGATTGAATAGACGAGAAAATACTTACAACTAGCCTAAACACATTGCAGTAATCAACTATTACGCAAAAACCATACCGTATTACTATTAGAATTTGTATTTTTGTTGTTAAAGTACCGTACCTGTTAATGTATCTTACTTTCCGCAAGTAACAGTCAGCTGTCTTACTTTACGATGTCTATATTTGATTGGTACGTAAAAATTACAAAATACAGGCGATAGTTCCCCTAAGTTACAAACCGTAATTCATGAAAACGAAACGAAAATCAGAACAAGCTAAAACCATTGTCAAAGGTGAAAATGTCAACGCATTAGAATATTTAATCTCAGTTTACTTCACAAAATCGGCATTAATGTATCTTGCACGTTTCAAATATTCCTTTCGCACGCAAACTGTTCCACAACAACCAAATGCATCTTTGTCAGATTGACCCATTTCTTATACGTTCAAAATGACCGCTTCTTTATTTCAAAGAGGGTTTTGAGATATGGAATACCGAGCCCGAAGTTAAACTGATTGACCCTCATTCTCTCTGTCTTATTATCATTTCCGTAAATTACTCAAATTTGAAACAGAATTAGCCCTTAATTTTTGCAATTTATATTTTCCTTCCAACAAGGATAATTTATGCTAAACTACGTTGAAATTGAGTCAGTAGTTCTTGAGAAGAAGATGCACCCCCCCCCCACCCTGTTTCTACAGTTTCGAGGTTTTCTCAGCTTTGAATAAAGATAGGTCTTTCTGCAATTTATATTTGCCTTACCATAAGGATGCTTTGTGCCAAATTTGGTTGAAATTGGATAAGCGGTTTTAGAGAAGAAGTTCAAAATGAAAAAAGTTTACAGACGGACAGACGGACGACGGACAAAATGTGATCAGAATAGCTCACTTGAGCTTTCAGCTCACTTGAGCTAAAAACTACTATAATAACTTACGAATATCAATGTTAGTGTTACACTTAGACTCAATATTCAGAAGAATGATAATCATGTTTTATGTTGTTAAAATCGTTAAACCGTATATCAGGTAATTTCCGCGATGATCTAATTTTCGCGATCTCGTTCAAATCGCAAAAAATAAATATGCAAAAATAACATCCTGCACTATTTCCTAAAAGAAAGTTTTAAAATCGCAAAATATGACCGGCGCAAATTAAAAATGTTACATATTTTCCCAATTTTTGCAAATTTTGTGACTAGCAAAGCAAAACCCATATTTTCCCAATTTTGGCAAATTCTGTGACTGGCAAAACAAAACCGGATATACTGTATATTACTGTTTGAAAATTGACATATAAAAAACTTTTTACAATGATTAAGGCACATCTGCTTTCACTCTGTTGACAGGCCTTTGCCTATAGGAGCTTTTTTGTATGACTCTTTTTCTATTCTATTAAAAGAATAGTTGAACTCAAATTGCAAGTATATGACGTTTGTAATGACGCTTATGTATGGATGCCTGTGCCTGTCGAAACTTTTTTTCTTTGTCTTTGAATCGTATGTTTACACATCTGCTGACATGACATTCTAATCGTAACACACTTCTCAAACTTTCTGGAGTTTGGTGCTTTAATATGGTTTCACCAACATTTAGGACATTTTTTCCAGTTAGTCCTGGTAAATCTAAATGTGTGCCCATTCCAGACGGTAAGTTCAATGTCTCTGAGTCAGTACTTAACCTATCTTTGGACATGTGCGTAAATATGCCTCTAAAATGCGGTTGCGGACTTCCTTATCATTTTAGTTTGAGATTTTAAAATTGCCATATTTCCTAAGGCGTTCACAAGGAAGTTTTGTTAAATGTATTTCTTTGATTCTTGTGTGTTCTCTCTTCCTTCAAGTTTTGTCTATCTCTCTTTCTCTAAAAATTGTTAAAATATGTATCGTATTTGTCATTTTCATGCGGATTTGCAATTGTTATACTTCTTCATGTCCTGTAAACAATTTAACTAATGGGTGTTGTGCATATTTCTCTTCAATACTACATCGACGTATTCTTTTGTTGAACAGAGTAACACAGTTGTCATCTGCAGCAACCTCAAAATATGAAATTTTAACCCCTCTCGGTCGAACTAGCTGTACAATGGCCTCTACATTACAGTGTACCATAACGAATTCGGGATCTTTGTGGAAAAGGGAATGAAAAGCACAAATATAGATAAATGGGTGCCAGAAAACATAATGTGCATTTTCAGATGACACATTCATTTGTTTATCAGAATTCTTCATTCTTACATATCTACGTAGTTCCGAATCATTTTCATCAAAAGATGGCTGTTGGATCTCGAAACTCATTTCTTTAACTAGATATGTGTCAAATGGAACAGATCGACTAAAGTTTCCTTTCAAACAAATGTACATGATCCATTCATACACGTGTCTTCTTCCTTCTTCTTTTTCAATAGAAGTAAAATGATCACTCATAACCTTTAAGATATCCAAGTTGTGTAAATAATTAGGAATAAGATCATGATATTTTTCCATGACTCTGATTTTAAGAGGCATACCCACAACTTTATCTTTCCCCTTTAGTAGCATGTCAGATGTTAATCTTTTGCATGTACACTCGCTTTTTGTACATAATGTTTTAATTTTTTCAAAAAAGTTTCCGTAACAAGCATCTACTCGCCCATCACAAGTGTCCAAATAGATTTTATGACGAAACAAACTCGTAGATTGATCGTCAACTTCCTCTAATCCTTGACGGTATTTCCTATAACGATCTGATCTCATTCCAATTATTAATTTAACATTGGTGGTCGATTTCAGTGTGCTTATCAAAGATAGACACGCCATTTTAACCTTTCCTACTGAACAAAGGTCATCATTCAACATCCCAAACCAGCCGTAAATGTATAATACTGTTTTTTCTTCTAAATTATTTGGTATATCCGTGTATCGACATTCCAGTGATCGCCATCCCTTCGAATATGTAAATGTTTTTAAGATAAGACGGGATGTACAATGAATGGAATTTCCATATTTTCCAACAACAACTATTGATCTCACTTCTATGTTCAATAGCTTATTAAATCCAATGGATATATGATTTTCTTTCACGATTTCTTTTGACATTTCATCTGCAACTAAATTAAATTAAAATAAATTACATATATTTTCTGTATCAATTTGCTTCACTCCTATGTTCAAATACAATCTGTAATAACAATTCTTTTTAAAATTTTAATGTCAAAAGCAGCACAAATGAATTAAAGTGCACACAACTTGTACACAACAATGTAACAGGTTGTGTGCTTTTAAAGAATGAGATTATTAGTTATAAGTCAATTGTTTTTTACATATACTACATGTATAACTCATTTACAAATGTGCTTTTACACTTTGAAAAAGTGTGTGTGTGTGTGTGTGTGTGTGGAGGGGGTTGTTATTTATAATATTATATACCTACTAAGTCTAATAAATATAATAATACGTCATAATGATAAGTTGAATATTTTTGCCAGTGCCTCTCAAACTCTGAGAATCTATATTTTAAAGCAAAATATATTTCTCTACAGATACATATATTCTGCCTTTTTTTTTAAATTTTTAAGTAAAATGAAACTCAATTTTGCAATTGTTTTGTATATTTACTTGCAAATATGTATTGCTTTATTATAAGAATTAAAGTTGTCCGAGTATCGCACTACGTCATAATATGGATTTTACAATATTGGTTCGACTTTTACATAGCGTTTTAGATACCCGGTATTGATTTTGCTTTACAATAATAAGCAATTAAAACGGTAATATATGTATTCTATGAGATAGAAATGAGATTAATGTTGAGAAACTCTATTCTGTTGAAGCAAAATGATTGCCGACACCATAAAGCGTACTTACTTACAACTTGTGCAAAGTTATTGATGAGATATGGCTTAAATAAATGTTTATACTCTATTTTGTATGTCCAGTTCAAATTTATCCAGAATTGGTAATTATTTTTAGGAAAAATGGACATCTGGCAAATTTCATCATTGTCAATAATTTTCACAAGGGGGTACACCTGTTTGAGAGGTGATGATAAACAAACTAGCATGTTAACATACATTTTTGTCTTTTGTATACATGTATGTATTGCTAGAATGTATATCTATCATTTAAAGCTAAGCTTTTAATGATTGAGCCCATTTAGTGCCTAACCTCATACATGTATATACATCCTGGAGTCAAAATATGGTAATGGTAATGAAGTAATAAACACCCTCCCCTATCTGAAATCTTGTACCAAGGAGAATAAAATCTATAGTTTTTATATTAACTTTAAGATAATAAGAGTGCTTGACCGAATATTGTAAAGGGGCAAGACTCAAATAATAAGAAATTATTCTCTCATAATTTTTGCTTTTAAATGTTTTCATTAATGAAATATCTTGAAATGAGTTTATGCTATTTTTACACTTTGTTACCATAAGAACTAAAGATTCTTACTATTAAGGAATCATTTAAATTCGTGGGAGCAAATTTTTGTGGAATGTGGATTTTTTCCTTATTCGTGGGGATGTATTTTCATGAATGCCTCGATTTTCGGTTTCAGATAACCCTTTCTAAATTTGTTATCGTTGAGGATGTAAATTCGTAGGGGAGGCCTCCCACGAAAACCCCAAAAATTGAGCCACCATAAATTTAATGATACAGATCAAAGAAGATTTTTAAACATTTATGACCCCCCCCCCCCTATCTCAGCCGGAACTCTGCCGTAAGTGTCAGGAAATGTGCAATTTAAGAAGATTCATGGTCTTTCTAAATACTTGGCAAGTTTATATTCAGTGCGCGTAAAAGTAAACAACATTTTTAAATAGTATATACAATTTAATTATATGATTATTTTGGCCCTACCCGGCAGTAAGAACCCTAACCCTTGGGGTCATAAAATTTACAATTTTCGTAGAGTGCTAAATCTTTTTAAATATACAGTCATTTTCTATTCATTGCAAGTAAAAGTAAAGACGACGATTTGTAAACATTATATTATAAACATTAACGCTATATGGCAATTTTGGCTCTACCCTGCAGTAAGAACCCTTAGGTCTAGGGACATGAAATGTTAAACTTTTTAAAGGGCTTTAAGGTCTTTCTAAATTTGCAGTCATTTTATAGTGCCAGCAAAACTAAAGAATTTTTTTAAAAAATACTATATACTTTAACACTATACGCCCATTTTGACCCTATCCAGCAGAAAGAACCATGAAAGAACTATATATGATAAGAGTTAAATTTGGGCCCATTAATTAGCCATTTTTAAAGTGTATCTGGTACAACAAAATATTATGTTATATTTTAGAAGAGTTGATGAAAAATATATTTTTCACCTATTTTATTTATTTATTTGCATTTACTGGCAGTATATGACGTCAGAAGTGACGCTAATTCTATAATTCAATCAAAATCAGCCAAAAAATTGTTCTTACCTTTTTATGAATGGGAAATATTGAGCGCATGCTTGAATACGGAAATTTTTTTGTCACTTATTAGCCTTGTCTAGATACATCTCTGATTAAAATAGTTTGTTTGTTCAAGCATGCGCTCTATGTTTCCTGAAAGAAAAACTGCTTGAAAACAAGCTGTTTATGCAACAATGGCGGAAAAAGGTTGTCTTTATGATGTCATATTTCAAAATTGTGGGCAGTTGAATCAAAATGAACATTATGTTAAAACATCACATATATATCTGTACAAGGAAAACAAAGAATTAAAGTAAAATGACGATGCATATGTTCATTTTAGGGGCCATTTTAGACCCATATTATATATAGTCCTTTACAATTTTGGTAAAAGGCGTCCTAATCTACATGTACATAAGTGTGAATTTAGAATTTTTTCAAATGTGCAGAAGTAGGGAAGAATTTTGAAAAATGGTCAAATAGTGGCAATTTGACCCTGCCACGAAGGCCTCTAAGGGACGAGAGTCATTTAATTTACGATGTATGTTCCTCTTACCCCAAAGTTGCGTCATGCCACATTTGAAAAGAATTGGCTGGTTCGTTAAAATGTTTGTTAATTCCTTGTAACCTGAGTGATTAGGGTGACTAAAAAGGACAATTTTCCAAATTAATTTAGCGTTATATGTAAGTTGTACATGTTTATTCTGAAATATCTGAAAATTTTCATGAGTTAGGACCATGTGTCAATTGTATGTTAAAAATGAGATAAAAAATAAATTCACTTTCTGTTTGACATTTCCTTTATCAAAAAAGTACCTGCAGCTACCTATTTCCTTTATTTATTTGATTAATTATTGATTTAGTAACAGAACTGACGACACCATTGCTTCAATTATGGCACAAAAATACAATCAATATTATAACCTTACGCATAAGACGACATTGATGTGGTACATGATATATAACAGACTTGTGTAAGTGGAACATTTTTTTTAACGCAAGCGTCTTTAACAAAAACCTTCCTATTAGCAAATAACACATCAATCTAACTTATGCTTTTAAAGATGGAAGGTTTATACATTATCGTTATCCTTCTGTTGTTTTGAATTATGAAATCGTCTAATTATATAAGTTTTGATTTAGTCACCTGAAATTAACTCCTGTAGTTCTGAAGGTTCGTTCTGGGCATCTGGATCTATAAAATTTGAATTGAAACCCAAATGAATGACAAAGGAAATTATTATAACAAAAGTTACATAGATAGCAATAACAGTCATAATTAATCGGTATGAAATTCAGCAACTCTAGTAATGCGTGCATTGTTATATAAACATATTGGTAGAGAAAAACTCACTCAAAAGTTTCCTCCACACACATCCTAAAACAGCTATAATAATTGCGAGTATGATAAAACCACTGAGGATACCGAAGATTAACAGAAAAGAGATTTCGTCATTTTTTTCGTAGTCTCCATCTCTGTCAAATTTAAATATAAGATTTTACATATTTTTGAAAATTGTTAGAATATAGTTTTAATTATAAAAAAAATATAATACAATGATAAGGTACATACGCTCTGTCTTGTAGATTGTTACCAAAACAGCGTGGGTCTGAGGAAACAAGTAAAATAAAGCTACTAAAAATAAAATACAATTAACAAAGAGCAATACCGTACATCGTACTTTTATAAACAACATAACTTACATTTGTAAACCTCATTAGAAAAGTAAGGACGGTTTGGACAAGTTGGTATAGACATGTTACATGGCTTCCAATCGATGTACCACTCGTTCGTGAATATTGGACAATAACCTGTTATAAATGAATTTAATAACGCAAGTTCTTTGGATTACATAAGAATTGAAATAATCAAAAGAAAGAAAGAGTAATGTATTACAATCTACTTCAAACCAAGAACTGTATCAATAAATATCAATAGAGTTATCTTTTTAGGACGATGAATTTATCTTGTGCATGCCTATATGTACAAAGTTTTAGTCTGCTAAATAATGCTACCAACATATACCTTTTTTTATTAAAGATTGCTCAACACATTTCTCCCACTTCCAACCCTTGTAATCAACCAAACAATGGTACACGTTTTGTCCTATACAGTCAGACTGTTTTTCTTTGGCCTCCCATTCCTCTTTAGTGATTGGGCAGAAGATCACATTTCCCTCTTGTTTCATGGTCTGCCATTCACGATAAGATAAGATATATATACAAGAGGTTTTAAAAATATTTATGTAGATGACTACTGTGATATTTCACATACATGTACATGTATACAAACGGATATTTGTGTTATTTATTGTAATTTGATGTAACTATCGGGTATATTTCAATTTGAAACGTAATTAAAAAAATAATTATTTATTTTTATTTTTTTTTTTGGGGGGGGGGATTTTGGTTCTTTTAAACTCAGACTTTTGGCCGTTTATTGAAAAAGTACGTTACATTTTGTCAGGCGCAGTTCCTATTTAACCACTGCACGGCTTTTTAAGCAAATTGTGTAGGCTATAAAAAGATTGTTTTACCTCGTACTAGAATGTATCGACGTCATTAGATAAATCGCGTCACATGATTGCCTTATAAATGTCTTTACACGGCAAGCGTCAAAATTTATACGGCAATATGGCGGACGTAACGTTATTTGAGGTGATTGTTTACACAAACGTTCAACCATACCTTTAATTCTTAAGACCAAAAATATTTAGAGTGACCCCCCCCCCTTTGCCCGTGACGTGATATTACGATCCAACAATGGATTCCAGGTTTGCACAGACGACTGACGAAGAAGGTAAATCAAAGTACTGAAAGTACTGAAAAGCGCTAACCTAGCTTGGTTCTAAGAAAATTTACTGTGTGCAAGCGTAGGCGGAAATGAGCCTTATTGAAATTTTGGTTTATGTTTAATGAATATCAATTTAAAGTATCAAAGGCCAGATTTCTTTAAATATATTTTACTTTCTGAAGATGATGTGAATTAAAGCTGAACACGACCTGTATATTGATACTTGCCTGAAAAAAGATATGTTAAAATCACAAATTATACCTTTTGAACAGTAATTTATCACAGTTTTTGACATTTTCTTGCAAAGAAACGATTTTATTTTTCTATATTTTAGCTTCTGAATACGCACTATATTTTTTCATCACTGCGTAGCATCCCGTGCTGATTAACGTAAGCCCCGCAAACCAATCGTATCTATCGGCCATTTCCGTCACCCAGATAACTGGTTCCCTATACCTCTTACCAGTTTAAATGATGTATATTTCTGCTCATAGAGGGCAGTTATTCCTTGCACCGGAAAAAGAAGTCTAGCGACAATAAAGCGCTGAGCTATGCTTAGCGCTTTAAAAATTGGAGATTTAAGCTATGAATTTAATTGTTATATATCATCTTTTGTTAACACTTATTAGGTTTGTTACTGACTGTTTACAGAAATGTGTTGGGTCGGTAAAGTCCATAGAAGGCGAGGCGGAGTAATAATGTATAGAAGTGCATATATTCAGGAAATTCCGTTTCCGTGAGATTGCCGGCTATTTTTAACATAGAGGTCTTGCCAGTATTGAAAAAGTGCATAAACAAATTGTCAGCGCCAATCCTGTCAAACTCCAGGGCTGCGTTTTACAAAAGAACTTACGACTTACGGCCAAATTAATGGATGTTTATTAATCACAAACTAATTAATATTTTATTGTACATTGTAATAGTTGTAAAATATAATTATGGAAACCAAAATAGGTGTGAATAAATGGTTTGATATAAATTTTATTCATCAAAGACCGTTCCATGAGACTGAAAATATTTACGACTCTGTCGTACGTTCTTTTGTAAATCTGAGAGCTGATTATTTTAGAGATTCATGGAACATTGAAATTATATAGAACCCAGTATATAGAAATGCCAGGAAATCACGATTTCTTTATTTTTCTACAATTGTTGGTCTTTTTAAAATTAGAATTGTGTTTTTGTTAAGTAAGATGGATCATCATGACCATTTTAGACCATATTAATTTTCTTGAGATGAGAAGTTTTTTTTAAAGATACAGAAAAATATTTGAATTTTAAAACTTAAATATTTGCATCTTCTAAATGATTAGGTTTATGGTTAAATATAATATTAAACTTTAAGGGTGGATCTGATGGAAAATTTGTTGACCAGTCTCTATAATGATAAAAGTAAAATTGTGCATATTTGCAGGAGGTTTTGATGTAGTGATGTTTTCGGAAGTAACCCCCTATATTAAATTACTTAATACTTTTCATGCCATTCATTATGTTTTATTGTCACTTTTTCTTTCATTAGTAATACAATCAATAAGAATTTCTTAGCGGAAGCATTTAGAGTCAAGGGCTGTATTGCCCTGCATTTTGTTTATATCATTTAGAACCTGTAGCCTTCATATTTTAGTAACATTTACAAATGTATCAAACTTTGTGCAATTAAGCAAGTTTAGTGTTTCTGTTGTTTTTATAACTAATGTGTTCTCATGCTTAAATTCGGTTTGCTGACCATTAGTCTATTAGTACTGTCTGTTGTTTACGTTAGAGTAGGATTTTGCTGCGCTTTGTTTACTCCAGTTGGTTAAAGCCTGCATTTTGATATTTATCTTAATTATGAAACCTTGTCGTTTCCTGTGTGAATCTGGCCACTTTATCAGTAATTTAGTCATACTAATCCATTCCTGTAAAAATCTCTGAACTGTCCAGACGTTATTTAATCTAGAGAAACTGTGGCCGATCACGATGTAAGTTTTATTGTTTTAAAACTATATGTTAAGAGAAATTAATTAAGAACCTTTTTAATGTTCATTTATGCGTGCTGAACTATGTTTTAAATTTATTGACAAACTGATTTTACTTGTTACTTAGATGTCGTGGATAATAAAATGAAACTGGTTAACTAACTGTAATCTGTGTTGTTAAGTTCTTAAGCAAATACACACGGAAGGCAGTACAGTAAAAAGATCACAAGTGGCCAAGTGATTCAGAATATCGGACAACCTTAGCATAACTTCGTCCATCATGAGTGACCAGGAATCGCGTGTAAGAACACTAACCGAGGAGGGAATTGAGCTCTACGTATCCAACAAGAGAAGTCATGAAACCAAAATAAGCAACATTTGGAGTCACCTTTGTGCGTGCATTAAGGATATTGATTCTTGTCAGGATGACAGTGCAGCTCTTGAGAAAATACTTACTGATATTCAACAGTTATTTAAAGAGTATAAAGTGAAATCGTTTGAATTTCTGGAATTTCTCGGGAGACAGAAAACGGAACAAAGTTCAAATGATAAAGTAAGTTTCGAAGCTTCTTATGAAAAGAATATCCGCATAATCGAAGGAAATTTGATGAAACTTAAGGAACTGATGTACAAACTTAAGGAAAGTGACAAGCTAGACAAAACAGCGCTAGATTCATCAAGTCAGCTTTCATCATCATCTTCCAGTCTAAGCTCAATTATCGCTCAAAAGAAAGCCAAGGCAGAAGAGGCACGTGTACGCGCAGCCTACGCAAAGAAAGAAGCGGACATCAAAAGACAAAAGGCAGCTATGAAAGAACAAATAGCTGTACAAAATGCAGCCATGGAAAAAGAGAACGCCGAGTTAGAAGCAGATCTTGAACTTTTAGCTCATACGAGAGAAATTGCCGCTACAGAGGCAGCCATAGAAACTTTACAAATAGAAGAAGAAAAAGTAAAAGAGCTAATGAACATTCCATTAGTTCCGAAAAGGGAATTAACCGAAAAATATGTGAACGACCTTCCAGAAGAAGATTACAACACTCCTCGACTAATGTCACAACTTCCGAGTCAGCATGTAAACCCCGGTCAGCCAATTATGGTGACTTCTCAGCAAAGTCAGTTTCAACCACATGCGTTCGTGCACCAATCAAGGCAACCTCAGAACGAAATTATACGACCAGCCCACAGGACTTCTAATCAAGAGCAAACTACTGTAGATCAAAATCGTGGACTTGCAACAGACTTCACACGATTCTTACTAAAGAAGGATTTATTGTTATCAAGACTCTGCTGTTTCACCGATAAAGCGGAGATGTTTCCATCTTGGAAGTCCAGTTTTAAAAATGTTGTGCACGAAATCGCAGCTACACCCTCAGAAGAAATAGATTTGCTTGTCAAATATACCGGAGGCATATCACAAAAATACGTCCTGAGTCTGCGCGCAGCTCACACGAAGAGACCAGCTATAGGACTCATGCGAATCTGGGAACGCTTGGAAGAAAGATACGGCAGCCCTGATATGATTGATAGTGCTTTGAAAGCTAAACTTTCATCCTTCCCAAAACTATCAAACAAAGACTGGAAAAAACTCTACGATCTGGCTGATATCCTTGCGGAGATTGAAGCCTTGAAGGAAGATGACATGTATGGACCTATGTTTTCGTATTTTGATACATCCATTGGAATCGGCCCCATAGTTTGCAAATTGCCAAACATGATGCAAGAAAAATGGACAAATATGGCAGCTCAATACAACAAAAAGCACCGTACACTACATCCGCCATTTGCTACATTTTGCGATTTTGTACAAGAACAAAGCAAAATACGTAACAATCCTTCGTTACAGTACGCGCAGGAATCTACAAATGCGAATGCAGCTGCTTCAAGACATAAGCCTTCTGAAAAACAGGGATATCGTGTGACAACAAATAAAACAGATCTTCATATTTCCAACTCACCAGACTCAGTTTGTCCCATACACAACACCGGACATTCCTTAAACAAATGCAGATCCTTCCGTATGAAACCAATGGCTGTTAGGAAAAAGATTCTCAAAAATAAAGGCATATGTTTTAAATGTTGCGCAGGATTTCATCTCGCAGCCAATTGCTCAAATCCAATATCATGTGAAATTTGCAAAGGCAGGAATCACCCAACAGCTCTTCACGTGGTCTCCGACTCGCACAGATGGCAGAAACCGCATGGCGGGGAGCAGGCAGAACGCACGTTTGAAAATAACGCCCTTCAAAATACAGAAGTAAAGCCATACTGTACGCAGATATGTAGGAAATCCTTCGCAGGAAAATCATGTGCAAAAACGGTGTTAGTTCGCTTGTACTCACAGAGCCAACCATCAAAAGAAAAAATATGCTACGCTATGATTGACGACCAGTCGAATCAGTCCTTGGCAACACCATTGATCTGTAACTTCTTTAAGGATAATTGTACCAGAGAATCTACATATTTGCTGTCAACCTGTTCCGGTCAAACACGCCGTACTGGTAGAAAAATGAAGAATGTCAGCATAGAATCATATGATGGCAGCCACAGCTTCCGCCTACCAGATGTTCTAGAGTGTGACCAAATTCCGGATATTAGAAACGAGATTCCAACCCCTGACGTTGCTTCTCACTACCCTCACTTGCTTGACATTGAACCATTCATTCCACCATTGAACCCGGATGCGCAGATAATGCTGTTAATTGGCAGGGATCTAATCGAGGCACATCATGTCCTTGATCAACGAATCGGACCGTCGAACTCTCCTTACGCCCAGAAATTGCCCCTTGGATGGACAATAATCGGAGAAACTTGTCTCGGCAAGGTACATCGTCCAAATGCTGTTAACGTCATGAAAACTAACCTGACGAGCGAAGGTCGCGTTACACTCTTTAACCCATGCATCAATTCGTTCGCTGTACGAGAAGATAATCCAGACCCATCTCGCGTACTCGGAGAAAATGTGTTTCTTCGGACAGAATCTGATGACAAACCTGGGCTATCAACAGACGACAGAAAATTCCTAGATATAATGGACAAAGGTTTCCATAAGACAGAAGAAGGAAATTGGTCAGCCCCACTTCCGTTCCGCGATCGGGACATTAAGATTCCCAATAACAAGCCACAAGCTGAAAAGAGAGCGAGGACCCTTGAATCCAGCTTACGTCGAGACCCGGTGAAAAAAGAACACTTTTTTGAGTTCATGCAAGGGATATTGGACTGCGGACATGCTGAAAAGGCGCCACCTATCACAGAAGAAAGAGAATGTTGGTATTTACCAATATTTGGTGTCTACCATCCCCGAAAACCAAATCAACTGCGAGCCGTATTTGATTCTTCGGCAAAATACAGAGGAATATCATTGAACGACACACTTTACACAGGTCCGGATCTTACCAACAGTTTATTAGGAATTCTATTGAGATTCCGTCGAGAACCTGTAGCAGTCATGGGTGACATTCAGCAAATGTTCTACTGTTTTAAAGTAGATGAAAAACATAGAGACTTTCTCCGTTTCCTTTGGTATGAAAATAACGATTTTACCAAGCCATTAATAGAATATCGCATGTGTGCGCATGTCTTTGGAAATAGCCCTTCACCAGCAATCGCTACTTACGGACTTCGTAAAACTGCGAACATTAGCACAGAATCCTACGGTGATGATGTCACTCATTTTGTTTGCAATGATTTCTACGTGGACGATGGGCTAACTTCGCTTCCAACATCAGACATGGCGATAGATCTAATGAAGAGAACGCAGTCTGCACTGCAAACAATAGGAAATCTTCGTCTTCACAAAATTGTTTCAAACAGTGAGGAAGTGATGAAAGCCTTTGGACCGTCCGATCTAGCTAAGAACCTGAAGGACCTTGACCTCTCCAAAGATTCACTTCCTGTTCAAAGAAGTCTTGGACTTAACTGGGACATTGAATCAGATAGCTTTGTGTTCAAACTTAGCAAAGATATCAAGCCATATACCAGACGCGGAATATTGTCAACAATTAACAGCGTGTATGACCCCCTGGGTTTCCTCGCTCCAGTTCTTATCAAAGGCAAGCTCATGCTCAGAGAGTTGACCAGAGGAAATGTGGATTGGGATGAAGCACTGCCTCAGTCTAAATTCGAGGAATGGGAATCCTGGGAAAAGTCGTTACACCAGCTTGAAGCAGTCAAGATTCCGCGAATGTGCTTGTCAAAAGCGCTTAGTGTTACAGAAGATATGAAACTTCATATCTTCTCGGATGCTTCAGAAAAGGCTATCGCCGCAGTAGCGTATTTAGTTTCAGAAAAACACTCAAGCATTGGATTTGTCCTTGGGAAGGCTAAGGTCGCGCCAACACATGGACACACAATCCCAAGATTAGAGTTATGCGCTGCTGTACTAGCCACAGAAATCGGTCAAACGGTATCTGACAATCTGAATATCCCAATAAACAGTATTCAGTACCACACTGATAGCAAAGTAGTTCTAGGATACATCTCCAACGAGAAACGAAGATTTTATACTTACGTCAGTAACAGAGTGGCAAAGATACGCCATTTGTCTCATGCAGCACAATGGAACTATGTACCAACGGACAAGAATCCAGCAGACTTAGCTACTAGAGCTGTATCAGCAGGTGAATTTCAGCACTGTTCATGGCTGTTGGGTCCTAAACATCTCCTTGAAAATAAAACATTTTCTGAAAAGTTCGAACTCCAGAACCCAGATGACGATAAAGAAATTCGGCCCGAAATAACCTGCGCAAAATTAGTAGCTTCAAAGGACTCTTTGCTTGGAACGCAACGTTTTCAGCGATTTTCATGTTGGAACAGACTAGTTAATGCAGTCTCTTACCTAAAACAGTTCCTTGTTACCAGAACTAAACTTACAGAAAAGGATTCTTTACAGACTACAGAAGAGGCAGAGCGCTTGATCATCAAAGAAGTGCAAACTGAGGCGTTCCTTGACGAAATGGAATGCATCAAATTGAACAAAAGGTTGTCCAAGGAAAGCAAAATTACAAATTTAGACCCATTCATTGACGATCATGGATTGTTGCGGGTGGGTGGAAGACTACGCAATGCAAGATTACCAGATGATGAACGTCATCCAGTAATAATCCCAGGAAAACATCACATATCCTTATTGCTCGTTCGGCATTTCCATAAGCAAACGAAACACCAAGGGCGACATTTTACATCTGGCGCAGTCCGATCTGCAGGTTACTGGATAATAGGCGAAAAGCGACTCGTGTCATCAGTACTCCAAAAATGCGTTGTATGTCGCAAATTACGAGGAAATAATCAACAACAGAAAATGGCAGATCTACCCGAGGATCGCATCATTCCAGGACCACCATTTACCAATGTTGGCATTGATACTTTTGGGCCTTGGACCATTATAACAAGAAAAACACGTGGTGGAGCAGCTAACTCAAAACGCTGGGCCATTATCTTCACTTGCTTGACAACGCGAAGTGTCCATCTGGAGGTAGTGGAAGAACTAAGCTCGTCTTCATTCATCAATGCACTGAGGAGATTTATCTCATTTAGAGGACCAGTCAAAATAATCCGCTCGGACTGTGGCACAAACTTTGTAGGAGCTGTAGATGAATTGAAAATCGATAGCATCCATGTCGGCGATGATTTAGTAAAACCGTTTCTTAATGATAA
The DNA here is from genome assembly GCF_963853765.1 of Magallana gigas. NCBI lineage: Eukaryota > Metazoa > Mollusca > Bivalvia > Ostreida > Ostreidae > Magallana > Magallana gigas. Next base: position 6,527,500 of record NC_088855.1, on the reverse strand, counting down.
CAGGATACGGTGGATCTTCAATGCACCGCATTCGTCTCACATGGGAGGAGTGTGGGAGAGAATGATTGGGGTCACCAGAAGAATACTGGATTCCATGATGTTACATCACAGCGGACATCTCACACACGACATCCTTGTCACCTTCATGGCTGAGGTTTGCGCTATCATCAACTCTAGACCGCTCTCTGCATTGTCAACAGATCCCGAGGATCCTTTTCCTTTAAGCCCTTCCTTGATACTTACTCAAAAACCGGACGTACTCTTGCCTCCAGACGTATCATTCGAGGGTAAGGATATCTATAAATCACAGTGGAAACGAGTTCAACACCTGGCAGATGTTTTTTGGAAAAGGTGGAGCTCAAGCTACTTACAAAGTCTCCAATCGCGTAAGAAATGGCCCGACAACATAAAGAACGTAGCCGTCGGCGATATCGTGCTTCTTAGAGAACCGCAACTGAGACGAGTGGGGTGGCCTATGGGAATCATATCAAAAGTTTTCCCGAGCTCAGATGACAAAGTGCGCAAAGTCGAAGTACGCGTCTCGAAACAAAGCCATACTCATCAAAAGCCAGTGACTTATATCCGACCAGTGACTGAACTAGTAATTCTGATTTCTAGTGATTGAAAGTGATATCATTTTGTGTTAGATATCAGACGGGGAGTGTATTGCCCTGCATTTTGTTTATATCATTTAGAACCTGTAGCCTTCATATTTTAGTAACATTTACAAATGTATCAAACTTTGTGCAATTAAGCAAGTTTAGTGTTTCTGTTGTTTTTATAACTAATGTGTTCTCATGCTTAAATTCGGTTTGCTGACCATTAGTCTATTAGTACTGTCTGTTGTTTACGTTAGAGTAGGATTTTGCTGCGCTTTGTTTACTCCAGTTGGTTAAAGCCTGCATTTTGATATTTATCTTAATTATGAAACCTTGTCGTTTCCTGTGTGAATCTGGCCACTTTATCAGTAATTTAGTCATACTAATCCATTCCTGTAAAAGTCTCTGAACTGTCCAGACGTTATTTAATCTAGAGAAACTGTGGCCAATCACGATGTAAGTTTTATTGTTTTAAAACTATATGTTAAGAGAAATTAATTAAGAACCTTTTTAATGTTCATTTATGCGTGCTGAACTATGTTTTAAATTTATTGACAAACTGATTTTTATTACTTTGTACGTATTCATTTATTTGTATTTTTATATTTGTTTGTTGTAGCTTTTTACCACTCTCACACAAACTTCATTTCACCACTCAAGTGACATTGTGCGCATATCAGGAGCCGCGCTTTCCCTTGTTACTTAGATGTCGTGGATAATAAAATGAAACTGGTTAACTAACTGTAATCTGTGTTGTTAAGTTCTTAAGCAAAACCACACACGGAAGGCAGTACAAGGGCAATCAAGCCATTTTAACAAAACTCGATTTTAATTAATAGCACTAACTTCAAATTTGTGAATAACATCATTTTACTTAGAATTCGACAAATGGGATGCATTGTTGCGTTTTAGAACATATTTAAATTTTACTTATTTTTATATGTACAAGCCAGCAGGAGAATGATCAAAACATTTTGTTACGAAACGAAACCGAAAGTAGATTAATTGAATATTTAAAGTTCGATATAATTGGATTTTTGACAAAATGTTTTGAATTAAATAATATCATGATTTTTGACAGCATTAATAACTTATCCCATGAATATAAAGTTATGATGTATTTTTGGAATCAATTTTACGCCATTAAAGAAGTGGTACGAGGAAGAAATAAAAAGTGCAAAAAACAAAAACAAAACAAAACAAAACAAAAACTATACTATGAAGCTATATTTTGAAAAGACAATACTTACTGACTTGCTATATAGTTACTGATTTTCAATTCTTAACCTTGGCTAAATAAAACGCAAGTGTAGCTCAATGAATCTGAGAATTGAAACTGCAGGAACAAATAACATGTGTTTATTAATCTATGGAAGCCAGCTTGGGTTTCTTTAATTGCAAAGGTTGTTATCAAAAAATGTACATGTATAGTGCATTTATATAAAAATTATGGACTCGATTTTTTTTTTGCTTTAATACCGGTTCATTGGGAAAAAAATGACTCTTTCTTTTTTAGATAGTATAAAGATTGTATCGGACTGAATTTTGTCATTCGGTACTTATTTTTTTCTTTATCAGTTTTTATTAATTTATGATTGACGAGAATGACTTTTAAAAATCCGGAATTGGAACCATGATAATTAGAAAGCTATTTTTACTCGATGGATGTCAAGTAATGGAAGCGGGTCCACTTTTTCTGTTTTTTCAATTTGCATTAGTAATCGAAATCAAAAGAATTTCTTGAATTGTACAAAACAATCTGTACAAAGATGCCGGATATAGCTAGAACTGTACACAAGTCATCATAGGAACATGTAGATTCTGTAGAGGGAAAGGAGGTTAAGAATTTCTTTTTATTTATCGATCTCATTAAAACCCCCACATTGTAAAAGTAATATGGAAATATACATTCAATAAACACAAGAGTTTATCTTTCACGTATGTGATTCCCCCTTCCCCATTCTAACTCGGTGGTTTAAAAAGGTTTCTTTTCTATGATATAAATTTGATTTATTTTTTATAGTGTAAAGATTCATAATAAGTCCATTTAGTTAAGGATCACATAAGACATTGCATCAGCAAAACAATTGTGATGGTATAAACTAGTTCAACTGTTAATTCGCATGCATCTAAATGTGTGTGTGTGTGTGTGGGGGGGGGGGGGGGTAACTGAACTGTAATTAAAATCAATAGAAAGTGAAAAGAAAAAACGCTACTGAAAAAACATGTTGCAAATAGATGTGTAAGAACATTTTAAACATTAGGAAGGGAAGGGAAACCACCAATATATATGGAGTAAACTTTAAAAAATACTTTAAAGTATGGCACATTGGTCTACTGTACAAGCTTGAAAAATCTTGCGTTCGAGGAGAATTACTCGAATGGTTTAGAAATTACTTACATGATAGAAAACAGTATGTCGTAATCATTGGTAGCAAATCAAACATTGGTCATATTAAGGCTGGGGTACCCCAAGGTAGCATACTTGGTCCTTTACTTTTTCTTAAATATATAAATGACTTGGTCACCAATATCAACTGTATGGTCAAATTATTTGCTGACGATACATCTCTTTATATTGTTGTTGATAATGATGATACTTCAGCATGTTTTTTAAATACAGACCTTGAAAAAATACATGAATGGTCAAAACAGTGGCTTCTGTCTTTTAACCCAACCAAAACAGAATGTCTAACCATATCTAATAAAGTCAAGAAACCCTTCCATCCCTCCCTAATATTTAATGATGTTCACCTGAAAGAAGTAGAAACCCATAAACACTTAGGAGTTATTCTTAGTAGTAATTTGTCTAGGAATTTACATGTAGATGAAACAGTTAAAAAAGCATATTCGCGCCTTGGTATGATGCGAAGACTCAAGTATATTCTTGATAGGAAATCTTTGCAAAAACTGTTTTTTTCTTTTGTAAGACCAGTCTTAGAATATGCAGACATTATATGGGACAACATACCAGAATACTTGGTCAATAAGATTGAAAGTATACAATTGGAAGCAGCCAGAATAGTTACGGGAGGGAATAGACAAAATAATCGTCTTATTCAACTTCACAAAATATTTCTTATTTTCTCCTTCACTTTGTTCATCCGCAAATAAACCATTTTTTCTCTATAGCAATTAATAACAAAAACTCATTACAAATGCAACAATTTATTATAGACATGAGTTATGTACTCAGCTTTAATTATAAAAACATATCATCGTGTTTATCTTCTTTCTTCCTGGTCTTCTGTAAGACAATATACAAATTAAATATTTATTTAATTAAGGATTCCCCACATCTTGATGACGTCTGTCTTTTGAAGTTTTCTACAAAATAAAGAATCTGAACCAATATTAATTTCGATTTACCCTGAGGTATGTTCATCAATATCTGACATATTTAACGCTGAATACGAACTCGAATGACCACATGTAAGATACACCTGTTTAAATACCTGTGACATATAACACGCATATCCATCCGCATTATTTAAATCCTACGCCTAACACTAGAAAACATATCGAACACACTTACAAAATAGTTCCATATGCTAACGAAAAGAAATTAAATTATTTTCTCCTTCACTTTGTTCATCCGCAAATTTCTTTTCTATAGCAATTAATAACATAAACTCATTACAAATGCAACAATTTATTATAGACATGAGTTATGTACTCAGCTCGAAAACACAAAGCGTTCAATGCATATACATGTTATTATTACATAAATGTAATAAACTTTGTTAAAATACATTCCTAAATTTAAAGAAACAGACAGTTTTGTTCTAACATCATCCTGAACATAACCATCTTTGGCGTTTTCAGATCGCCACCTTCCGTGAGTCTTAAATAAACGATCTGCGACTGAATAATTAGCTGCAGAAGTTGCGCCTCCACTTCTCAAAGAATGTAAACCAAACTTGCTTTTGTCTAAACCAATCTTATCTAAACTTGTTCTGAACAATTCTCTAACCCTGGAATAGGAAATATGTTTATTACATGTACTTCGCAAATGTTTACCTTTTTTATACTGTAATGCTCTAAATAAAAATTCTTCCTTGTTTGCAATCTTGGAAATTCTGATATGATTTTCAAGACAAGCAACAGGACATGTTTCTTTGCCTGTTCTTGCAATAAGCAATTTATGGCCTTGCCTAAAAATATCCGTTTTGCTCTTGGGAATAAAAATTTGAACGAGTGAATCAGAGAAAGTTAAATCTGCAAAACGAATGTTTACAAGTTCATTGAACCTCAAGAAACCTGCAAAAGCTAAACTAAACATGCAATAAATTCTAAGATCAGATAAATCGGATGATACACCATAATGATCGTACATGGGTTCTTTCTTTGTAATAGGTTTAGATAAAAATTTTCTAGCGCCATCCACCGTAAAAATAGCAAACTTTTCCTCACAAGGATTTTTTAACAAATGATAATTATGTTTCCAAGAAATGCTGAAAACATTGGAATTCAAAACAGAAACCGAAGCGTTTTTCTGAACCAAATATGAAATATATAAAACCACAGTACAAACGTCTGCCGGAAGTGCAGAAAAATTGTAATGACAACACCATTCTGTAAACTTCTTAAAGTGTAAATCATACTGTTTATTTGTATTCTCCAATGTACCTGCCCTGACTATGGCTTTAACATCTTCTACTAATGGTGCTAAAACAGGATTGTCAATCTTTATCTTTTGTAAATCCGCCCATTGAGAAGTGGAAGGAGACAACTCCATTTCTGTAGAATCTTTATGCAGACTTTTTGTCAGTGATTTCTTTTGTAATGGTAGCTGTGGGCAAAGATGTCCTTCCTTGGATTTTGAGTGGGCATTGTGGTGCCACGTGTCCCTCTTCAAAGCAGTAGAAACAGACTGTAGACTTGGCAAGGGGGAATCTAGGCATGTTGAACTGTGGCGTTGCTGTCCAAGCGCGGGAAAAATTCCCCGTTTGCGTGAAATGTTGTCGGCCAGCTTCTCCATTGTTGATACGAAAAAGATCATTCCGAATGGATGAACCGCCCCTATCGTATGGCTTTTTATCGGACTTTTCTTTCCTCTTCTTGATGGCTCGAGACTCTGCCTTCCGTAACTTAGTAGCCTCGTCAGGACCATCCACCAGACTATCGCCAACATACTCTTCCAGAGTATCCCACCCATACTTGTCCGCAATTCGCACTTGCGTGTTCCTCTCGACCAACTTTTCTCTTGTAGACTTAAGAATTTCTCTAGCGTCCTCTGTTCTTCCGAATTTTAAATACTCATCCACCAGTTCTAACTCGTTGATTCTACGTTGGTTAAATTCAAATTGAGTTTTACACCCCGTATACTTAAAATTGGTCGACTCCTCCGGCTTACTCAGGGCTAAGTTTTTCCGCAATTCTGTGACTCTCTCTTCCAGTTCTTGTCGCATATACGCCCTCTTGTCATGAAGCGCGTTTTTCAATCTACTTGTGAATAACGACAAAGCCTCTTCAATAGAAATTGCGCTGTCTGTTTTCTCTAATTCACTTCTTCGATTACGCTGTTCTGAGGTATGTTCATCAATATCTGACATATTTAACGCTGAATACGAACTCGAATGACCACATGTAAGATACACCTGTTTAAATACCTGTGAACTATAACACGCATATCCATCCGCATTATTTAAATCCTACGCCTAACACTAGAAAACATCTCGAACACACTAACAAAATAGTTCCATATGCTAACGAAAAGAAATTAAAACAATATGGCTCCTAATTACTTATCTTCTATCATCCAATCACAAAAAACTCAAGGACATAACTACAAAACAAGAACAATGCACCCACTGCGGGAAATCAATACAAGAACTAAGCTTTATTTTAATTCATTCTTCCCAGCTACAATAAGACAATGGAATGCTTTACCCCAAAATGTGCAATCAAATCCTTCATTACATTGCTATAAGACATACTTACATACCAGTAGGATTAAAATCCCAAATTATTTTTATTTAGGTACCAGAATAGGCCAAACTCTTCACTCCAAACTAAGACTAGAATGTAGTAATCTTAATCTTCATTTGTTTCAAAGAAAGTTAATCAACTCGCCTCTTTGTACTTGCGGCGAAGTTGAAAGTACTGACCATTTTTTACTACACTGTAATACATATTCCAGAGTTAGGATCAATACAATCCTGACACTTCCATACTTTCTTAATGTTGAATTATTGTTATATGGTAACGCTAATTTATCTGAAAGTGAAAACAACAACATATTTTACCTTGTCCAGAAAATTGTTGAAAGTAAAAGGTTCTGAGTTCACCTGTTGTTTTACTATAACTACTGTATTACATTAAATACCATATTTGTATTACATTAAATACCATATTTGTATGTACCTGTAAAAGGTTCTGAGTTCACCTATTGTTTTACTATAACTACTGTATTACAATAAATACTATATTTGTATGTACCTGAATGTTCACAGAATATAATGCTTATTTAGAGCTACTAAGCAACATTATGGTTCAATATTAATACATGTTTAAGTAACCTTAGTCTATAAGTATAGACATTATCTATTGGTTTGATACAATTGTCCCAATACTCAATTCCAGCTATTCTTTTCTCGCCTTTCATTTTATTTTCTTTCTCCTACATTTTTCCTAATCAATGCAGGCACGTAGAATCAGGGGGGGCCAGGGGGGGGCCAGGGGGGGCCTGGCCCCCCCACTTTTTCTCGCCGGAACAAATTTTTTAAAATTAACATATAAAAAAATGAATTATAATGGAGTTGGCCCCCCCCCCCCACTTTTTTGGAAGTTAGTAAAAAATTGATATGAAAATAAGGAAATGAATAGTCATATTGAAGTAACCCCCCCCCCCCCCCACGGATTAGGATTTTGAAGTTTTTTGGAAGCCCCTTTTTTTTTTTTTTTTTTTTTTTTGCTTGTCAAGATTTTTTGGATGGGTCTGGCCCCCCCACTTTCAAAAACGATGCTACGTGCCTGCAATGTTTATGTGCAATGTTATTGTAATTGAAAATTTTACCCACCTCTCATTTGTAAAATGACGAGAGCGAGATTAACATAAGCCTTTTGGCTTGTTTCTCAATCTTATGTGTACTGTTATTATAATATGTATGATGAAATTCACTAAATAAATATTGTTTAAACTAAACAATGCATGTTGCTGCATGACTCAAAGGGAAAGTCCTGTTGCGCAAAGTCTTTAGTTTATTCGTACCAGACCATCGGGCCCCTAGTCACTTTGAGCCCGATGTGAATTGCCTCAAATGTTTATTTTTTAAGAGATTTAAAAAAAGTAAGATTACAAAAAAGAGATTACAAAACAAATATAAAATACTAGATACGATCTCGTTACGAGTAACGAGTAGGTCTTCCGTTCAATTTTTAACGATACGATTAAAATATCAATGAAATTTCAGAATTCACCCTCAAGCTCTCCCTTTCAGATAATGTATACGATTGTCAATATCCTTTTAAATGATTAACAAAGTGTTTTGCTTTTTCATATACAGCACATTGAAGATTTTAAAAGATTTAAGTCCCCTAAAATCCCTAATTACGTCATCAATCGGTGTGGCAATGAATGTTACAAACTGATATTGTTACGATCAATAACTTTGTTTCTATACTACATTACAAAATTTTGATCGTTTTTAAGGTATGTGTAAAAGACTTTTCGAGTGTCTTGGCCCCAAATTTAAGGGGCCAGCCCCTTTTCCTTAAGTTCATTCAAAAAGTCTTACAAATACAAACATTTTTTGTTCTTACACTTGTCTAAAATTGTTGTTCATTTTTTAGATACAAGTGATTGAAAAATTTAGGGGCCAGCCCTCTAGATCCTTAATGGGGACTGACATTGGTGCTTTGATTAATGGAATCGATTAGAATCATCAATGCAAACATTTGCTGATCTACAATGCTTCACAAAATATGTCTCCTTCTTTAGATATATTGCGTCAAAGTTTAAGTACTTTGGCCCCTAAGAATCCCTAATTCCGTAATAAATGGGTGTGGAAATGATTTTACCTGATAAATATTGTTACGGTCAACAACTTTGCTTCTATAATGCATAACAAAGTCTTGATTGTTTTTAAGTTATCTGTAACATAGTTTACGAGTGTCTTGGCCCCTAATTTAAGAGGCCAGCCCCTTTTTCTTGAGTTCAGGTCTCACGAATACTAACATTTTTTTGTTCTTACACCCATCTAAAATTGTTCATTTTTGAGATACAATATTTTAGGGGCCAGCCCTCTAGATCCTTAATGGGGACATACTTTAGTGTTTTGATTAGTGGAATCGATTAGAATCATCAATGCAAACATTTTCTTTTCTACATTGCCTAACAAAATATGTCTCCTACTCTAGATAACTTTGAAAATATGTCTCCTACTCTACAACTTTGCTTCTATAATGCATTACAAAATCTTTATCATTTTTATGTTATTTGTAATTGAGTTTACGAGTGTCTTGGCCCCTAATTTAAGGGGACATTTGAATGAAAATTTGTACTCAATTTTCGAGCCCAGGCGAGCTCCAAGAAATGGCGCCACTGGCGTAAAACAACATAATAGTGCACAACTTCAAACTATAAACAACCTATCCTGAAAATTTTATAGTCATATCTCTGATAGTCTCTGAGATCAGCTCTGCACCAAATAGGCCGTGAAAATGTGCAAAATGGCCGATAAATCGGTACCGGAAGTGACGACAGGAAAAATCTCAAAAGCGTATAAAGTTTACATCAAGTCCCATCTTGTGTAAAAAAAAAATGATTGAAATCGGTCGAATAGTTTTCGAGAAATCGCGTGCACAAAAGTTGTGGAAAAAATAAATAATAAATAGACACGACCTCGTTACGAGTAACGAGTAGGTCTTCCGTCCGATTTTTTTTTTTGTTTTAAATGATACCATGAAATATCGATACAATTTCAAAATTACCCCCCCCCTCCAAATTTGAAGATAAAGAATAAAAACCCTAATTACGTCAAACATGGGCCTGACGATGACTTTTTCAAACCGATAATGTAAAGATCAACAACTTTGATTTTATAATGCATAACAAAATATTTATCGTTTTCAAGTTATTCGTAATAGAATTTACGAGTCTCTTGGTCCCTAATTAAAGGGGCCAGCCCCTTTTTCTTGATTTTATTGGATAGAACTTTTGATTCTCTGCCACTTTTGTTCTATATGTCTTAACAAAATATCAACTGATAAAAAGATACTGATCAAAACATATGAAAATTTTGATTCGAAATATGTACCCCGTTTTCGTGCCTAAACGAGCTCCAAGGAATAGCGCCACTGGTGCAAAACAACTAAATAGTGCACAACTTCAAACCATGCTCTACCTATCCTAAAAATTTCAAAGTCATATCTCTTATAGTTTCTGAGATCAGCTCTGCACAAAATTGGTCGTAAAAAATTACAAAATCGACCGTAAATCCGGACCGGAAGTGACGACGACAAAAAATTTAGAAACATATAAAATTCAGATAATTTCCCATCATCTGTGAAAAAATTGTTGAGATCGGTTGAGTAGTTTTCGAGAAATCGCGTGCACAAAATTTGGAAAAAAAAAATAATAATAAACAGTACGAAAACAACTAGATCTCGTTACGAGTAACGATTAGGTCTTCCGCCCGATTTTATTTTCATATGATACGATGAAATATCGACATTCTCTGCCAAATCTGCGATCTTGGTGAATCTAGGTTTTTTGTCTCGAGACCGAAAACGGACGAACAAAAGAGGTTTATGAAAATAAAAGCTTGGTTTTATTATAAATTTGTTTAGTGTACACCACTGTTAATCATGGAAGATGAAACACCAAAGATAATCAGTTAAACTTGTGAAAAAAATAAATTGTTTGAACTCTTCTGGTGAGTACCGGAAGTGACGGTTGACAAAAGAAAACCCGTTAAATATATCTTCAATCGATTGTCTATCATTTATAAAAGTTTGTGTCTCAATCACTTACAGTGACTAAAATCTCGCTGGTATCAATTTTGTAAAAAGGCTAGGTACCAAAGATATTTGAAATCTTGATTGTTTTCAAGTTATCTGTAATACAGTTTACGAGTGTCTTGCCCCTCATTTAAGGGACCAGTCCCTTTTTCTTGAGTTCAATCGAAAGGTCTCACGAATACTAACATTTTTTGTTCTTACACCCATCTAAAATTGTTGTTCATTTTTGAGATACAAATGATTGAATATTTTAGGGGCCAGCCCTCTAGATCCTTAATGGGGGCAGACTTTAGAGTTTTGATTAGTGGAATCGATTAGAATCATCAATGCAAACATTTTCTTTTCTACATTGCTTCACAAAATATGTCTCCTTCTCAAGATATATTGCATCAAAGTTTAAGTACTTTGGCCCCTTAAAATCCCTAATTACGTCATAAATGGGTGTGAAAATGATTTTACCTGATAAATATTGCTACAATCAACAACTTTGCTTCTATCTTGCATTACAACATTTTGATCGTTTTTAAGTTATTGGTAATAGAGTTTACGAGTGTCTTGGCCCCTAATTTAAGGGGCCAGCCCCTTTTTCTTGGTTTTGTTGGAAAGAACGTTTAATTATCTACTACTTTTGTTATATATGTCTTAACAAAATACCAACTGATAAAAAGAAACAGATGAAAACGTATGAAAATTTTGAATGAAAATTCGTACTAAATTTTCGAGCCCAGGCGAGCTCCAAGAAATGGCGCCACTGGCGTAAAACAACATAATAGTGCACAACTTCAAACTATAAACTACCTATCCTGAAAATTTCAAAGTCATATCTCTGATAGTTTCTGAGATCAGCTCTGCACAAAATAGGTCGTGAAAATGTGCAAAATGGCCGATAAATCGGTACCGGAAGTGACGACAGAAAAAATCTCAAAAATGTATAAAGTTTACATCAAGTCCCATCTTCTGTGAAAAAATGATTGAAATCGGTCGAATAGTTTTCGAGAAATCGCGTGCACAAAATTTGTGGAAAAAAATAATAAAAAGAAGAAATCGTACGAAAACTATAAGGTCTTCCGTTGGAAACGGAAGACCTTAATAAGGTCCTCCGTTGGAAACGGAAGACCTTAATAACTAGATACGACCTCGTTACGAGTAACGAGTAGGTCTTCCGTCCGATTTTTTATTATTTTAAATGATACCATGAAATATCGATACAATTTCAAAATTAACACCCCCCCCCCCCCCAAATTTTAAGGCAATGAATAAAAATCCCTAATTGCATCTAACATGGGCCTGACGATGACTTTTTCAAACCGATAATGTAGTGTTCAACAACTTTGATTCTATATTGCATAACAAAATATTTATCGTTTTCAACTTATTTGTAATAGACTTATCGAGTCTCTTGGTCCCTAATTAAAGGGGCCAGCCCCTTTTTCTTGATTTTATTGGAAAGAACTTTTGATTCTCTGCCACTTTTGTTATATATTATTTAACAAATTATCAACTGATAAAAAGTTACAGATCAAAACGGATGAAAATTTTGAATGAAAATTCGTACCCAATTTTCGTGCCTAGGCGAGCTCAAAGAAATGGCGCCACTGGCGTAAAACAATATAATAGTGCACAACTTCAAACTATAGACTACATATCCTGAAAATTTCGTATTCATATCTCAAATAGTTTCTGAGATCAGCTCTGCACAAAATAGGTCGTAACAAAATAGAAAATCCGCTGTAACTCGGTACCGGAAGTGACGATTTCAAAATATCAAAAAAAGTCCAGAATTATGACCTCTGGCAATCATCTGTGAAAAAATGGTCAAAATCGGCCTTATAGTTTCTGAGAAATCGCGTGCACAAAATTGGTGGAAAATAATAATAAGAAGAAACAGTACGAAAACAATAAGGTCTTTCGTTGGAAACGGAAGACGTTAATAATAAGAAATCGTACGAAAAATAAAATTCCCGAATGCAGAAAACGATCGAGGTAACGTACTCGTATTTCAAACATTTTAAAACCAACTTTTGAATTGTGTTCATTTTATCTTTGTGCAATTCAGCGTTCTATCATTGAAGAATTTGTAACTAGTGTTTCTTTACAAGCATGACCTGAAATCTAGACACATAGAATTTCAAGGTCGTATTTTCTTTTTTACCCGTCATGGTATCTATTTTTTTCTCCGTTTAAAGTAAAATGTCGTTACATAAATGTACTGTACAAATATGTAATCTCTTTGTTTTAAGGACAATTTTTTGCATCGCGCTACATAAAGCTATCTTTCTAGGGACGTCTTTGTTGACAAAAATAAAAAGATCTAACATTCAAGATTTTAGACAAGTGTTTCTGGGATTTATCTTGTTTCTTTTTAAAACTAGAACTTTAAACATCATACATACTTAACTACTCTATTGCAAATGTTCTTAGTCTGTTAAGAAATCTTTTCCCAGCATTTTGACCATCAGGTGCGTGAGCACATCTGTAGGTCATGGTCTAAACATATACGGTGGCTGCTATAAAACATTTGCTTTGAATAGGTTCCTTTGATTCGTTCCCTCAAAATAAAGTCCGTTCCAATCCATCGATACGATTTTGTTTTTTAATGTTGCACAGTTTGCGATAATTTGGTATATCTGAAACTTCATTTTCTTAACCATCATTATCGAATTTATAAGACATTTGAAGAAATGATAACGAGAAAACAAGTTTGCTCGTACCTTTTGCGATGAAGTTGCCGTGTTAATGGTTGTGAACATATTCATAGGAAGAATGTCTGGCGTAATATTGATCTTTTTTGTTTTAGTAAATCGCCCTGTAAAGCATTTTCAATATTGAATATAAAATCAATTTTTTTCAAATCGTGATCGGATCTTTAAAAATTGAAAGTATGAGACATAACATTTGACAGAAAATCCAGCATAATATGTGCAAAAATTTGTAACCGAGTGGCTATTTTAGCAAAATTAATATACCGTAGCCTTTACGAATCAGCAAATTTAATCCAAAATAAGTACCAAGTCAAAATACAATGTGTTGAATGCACAAAATTTTTACAAAGAAGAAGACGACATAATTAATATGTACATGCAAAACGCAAGAGTTTTAACACCAATCATATGATGAATTTATTAGAAATCGATAGCAACAAATAATCAAACTTTTCTTTAAAATGTTTACAATATATGAACACACGGATTGGAAAAAAACATTACTTTCGTTTCATTTTCAACTACCACTATATTCATTCCCAATATCTGTTGTTACGCTTATCTCTACATATCTGCTATTTAAGGGTGTTTAATTTACACCATATCATATCCCTGTGTAGTAGTTGAGAAGCCATCAAATAGAAGTAGAAAAGGACACAAATTACCTAAATGATGTTATTCCAGCTTAAACAGTTAAACAAGTCCTAAATCTTTTTATTTGAAGGTTTTCAAAGTGATAACAGACATTGATTTTTACAAACTGGTTGCAACTGTGGGTCTAAAACTATACAAATTTAGAAAAAGGTAGCTATAATGCCAACTGCGTGAGTTTGGTCCAACCTAAACTTAAGATTTATAAAAACAAAACTTACAATAATTTACGCATGTCACTGTTTGTGTAACATATAGCCACATTATCCACTTAAATAATGTTAAGGCTCAATGTTACAAGTAATAGGAATTGGTATATATCAAGTATTATTCCAACATCGAAAAACAAAGTTTTTTTTAACGCAACACAGCATACTATAAAAATATAGCACTTTACGCATGTACATATTAATCCACAAAATCACCCATTATTTCCTTACGGCATGAATTAATTAAAACCACGCATTTTAATCCATCATAACAAAAGACCGATTTTGCAATAAATGCTTTCTTCTATGTCCGTATGTTTGTCTCTATGTCAGGAAAATAATCACTTATACCGTACATGTATTTTCCATGTTAATTTGAATTTGCAATCAACTGTTCATTTCCTGCATTTTCTGTACCAATTTTAACTAAAGGATTATTTGAATACTCCTTTTCTATACCCAAAAGGCTTATTCTTTCCTTGAAGATAGTGACACACCTGTCATTTGCAGCGACTTCAAAATATGACGTTTTAGTTCCTCTCGGTCGAACAAGCTGTAAAATGGCGTCTACATTGCAATATTTCATGAGGAATTCAGCATCTTTTTGAAACAGGTGATGAAAGGCGCAAATGTAGATAAATGGGTGCCAGAAAACAAACTGTGCGCTTACAGATCTAGATGACACGTTGTTAAGTTTATCGGAATTCCTCATTCTTACATATCTACTTAGTTCAGTATTTTCATTGAAAGAAGACTGTTCAATTTTGAAACCCATTTTATCTACTAGATGTGTGTCAAATTGATCAGATCGGCTGAATTTCCCTTTCAAACAGATGTACATGATCCATTCGTAAACGTGTCTCACTCCTGTCTCTTTTTCAATAGAGGTAAAATGTTCTACCATTGCTTTCAAAATATCAATTTTTTCTAAATAATAAGGTATTAGTTCATGATATCGTTGAATGACATTGAGTTTGATAGGCAATCCAACAAGTATATCTTTCTCTTCTTGGAGCATTTCATATGTCAATCCTTTGCACGCACATTCGTTTTTTTCACATACTTTTTTAATATTTTCTTCGAAATAGATTTTGTATTCAACATCTTTACTAGCATCAACAGAGTCCAAAAAAATTTTATGATGAAACAAATTCAAATTTTGAGAATTGCCCGCCTCATCCAATTCTTTATGATATTTCATATAGAGATCAGATCTCATTCCGATTATTATTTTTACATTGGTTGTCTCCTTGAGTATTTGTATCAAGGATTTGCATGCCAGCTCTACTATTTTTTCTGAGCAAAGATCATCATTCCACATACCAAACCATCCGTATACATACATTATTGTGTTTTTCTCTACAGTCTTTGGTATATCTGTGTATCGACATTCCCGTGCTTGCCATTTCTCGTTTTTTGTAAATGTTTCTGAGATAAGACGCGAGGTACTAAAAACGGAATTGCCAATTTTCCCCAAAACAACTATTGATCTCGCTTTTTCCTGCAAAAGCTTGTTGAATCCATCCGTTACGTGTTTCTTTTCCACGATTTCTTCTGGCACCCCATCTACAACGTACATGACTTTTTGTAAGTCATACAATATTGAGATCAGTTTTTGTATTAGATTTGCTACTTCAAATAGGCGAACAAATAATCATGTAACGCATATCAGAAACTCAGATAAGTTTCCATTTAAATGATTGACGAATTATATATATATATATATATATATATATATATATATATATATATATATATATATATATATATATATATATATATATATCGTCTGTCTGGTTTTTTTAATCACATCATTCATTAACGAAACATCTGCTTTATTTAACACTGAAACAACCTTTCAGGCATCCTGTGTTTACTCTCAAATATTTAAATGAATACCTTTTCAGGTGATTTGTATTAGTCTAAGCAACATTTCATTGCATTTTTGTAAGAAAGATTAAAAGCACCGCGTAGATAATCAAAGTCAACTTTAACGTTCTCAAATTGATTACAAGAGTAAGAAAATGTTCACGCAAAATGTTTATAATATTTTGAAGCTATGAGTTTGTGTAATTTACTCCAAAATAAAAACAACGACCTAAACTTAGTTCATGACCCAGCGATTTCACATATTTATAACTTTTTAGCATGTTTATCTTTTAAATTATGAAATTCAACAACATTTTCAATTGAATTTGAATTACGGTTTTGCATATTTTTAATGATTATAATAAGATATAATTTAGTCACCTGGAATTAACCTCTGTAGTTCTGATGGTTCTTCTTGTGCATCTTGATCTGTTAAAATTCAATTGAAACTCAAAGACAATGTTGATTAAAAAATAAAACTAATGTAAACTTTAAAAATGCTATAACATGTAAAAAAGCTATGATGAAGTTGTTTATGTAGTTATATTAGTAAATTGAAATATCAAAAAGTAGTAAATAAACTCGTGTGATAAGTATACTATTACGGGAAAACATTACTGCAAAGAAAAACTCACTGAAACATTTCCTCCGAAATTTTATGATAACAATTATCAGGACAGCTGCCAGTAAAAACATAACACTGAGAACAATACCGATGGTTAACCCTTTAGAGGTGTCTTCAGCTTTGTGATCTAAAATTCTGTAAAATTTAATATTTGTTTGTATATTCTATTCAATGAAATAAAAAAAAATCACACGGTATTTTAATACTATGATTATAAAGCGAACAATACGTACGATTCTTCATGCATGCTGTTGTTACCAAAACAACCTGGATCTGAGGTGGAAATAGAATGATGGACTTTTAAAAAGTAAGACCATTGCATAATAACACAAATATTATTTACGAAACGCTTGATGAACAACGGAGCTTACACTTATAAACGTCATCAGAAACGTAAGAAGTGTTTGGGCAAGTGGACAGAGAAATGTTACATGGCTTCCAGTCGATGAATCCCCTTCTTGTAAAGATTGGACAATTACCTGTTGCAGAATAATGTAGAACAATTCTTGAAATTTAACCAATAATAATATTATTTAAAAAATCCAAACATAGGAAAGTAATTTTTTTTAAAGTTTTAAAGTCAATTTCTTGATATTATTCAGTTTTTAAATCATAAACTTCCAATTGTTTCAGTAACCGTTACCTTCTTTTATCAGGGCTTTTTCAATACACCTCTCCCACTTCCTATCCTCGTTGTCAGACAGACAATGATAAGAATTAAGTCCTGCACAGTTAACATTTTTAGCACGTGTTTTCCACATCTTCTCGGTGATGGGACAAACTTTTACAATTCCCTCCATTGTCATGATCTGCTATTGATTAAAAGTAACATTGTTATCAGAAGTTTTTTAAGTCAGAAAAACATATAGCCAGCCGGTGTGTTATAAATTCGTATGAATTCATTGTGAAATCCCCGTACATAATTATATAACAAAAAACGCATTCACATTGAGATTAAATCTCTCTTTTCTCT
This sequence comes from Magallana gigas, assembly GCF_963853765.1. Taxonomy (NCBI): domain Eukaryota; kingdom Metazoa; phylum Mollusca; class Bivalvia; order Ostreida; family Ostreidae; genus Magallana; species Magallana gigas. The sequence continues at coordinate 6,509,909 of NC_088855.1, read as the reverse complement.
CTTTCTTTTTCTCTTTCTCCGACATATATCTAAACAAGTCGAATTTATAATTAGATGCTTTATATAGTACTGTTTCGACGATGAACTCATACTTTTGTATTGTTAAGTACCTATCTCTTTTTATTGAATGACTGAGGAAATATAATATATATATATATATTATATATAATATATAATATATAATATATAATATATAATAATATATAATATATAATATATATATAATATTTAGATAAATGTATCATTGTTGCATGTGAAATTTACTGGGCAAGGTAGAAATATCTTAATTCAAATTCTGTTGTTATATTTTTTATCATTTCGTAAAAAAATATACGGACTTCCCTTAATTTATACTTATAGTCTGTCCCAAGATATTTATGCTGCACATTTTGACGATTTTTTATAAAAACACACATACCTGTGAAAGAAGTGCAGTTGAAATTGACGAAAGCGAAAATTTCCAAGATAACTACATTCACACATTATCATTTTCCCTCGTAAAAATTCACAGGATCGAAAACAGATTTTCTACGGAGATTTATAATAGGGAATTTCGACATCTTTTCTCCATTTGGAAGTACTCGGGACACCTCGCGCAATTTTTTAACGTTATCATCCAGGCGTCTACATCTCCTTGGCAATGGAAAATCCCCGAAACTTTTTATTTTTAGCCGTGTATTGATACCCGACAAGCTAGAGGGGCGTTCCAATGGAGAAATCTTGGAATTTTTTCATACTATTGAATAAACATCGTCTGAACCAAGAGGTACATTGTATTTATAAATATCGAATGATTTAAGAAAATATGCGTCAAAATATCTTGGGACAGACTATAGTGTATGAAACCATTGACCCTTCATTTATAAACCATAAACTCATTAATTGAAGAAATATATTTTCTTCAATCAAAATATTATCATTTAGCTAATGATGATATCTAACAAGTTGTTGAAATATTTAAACCTTAGTATCAAATACTGGAAATTGATACTGAGAGTTTTTATTTTTCAACAGCTAGTTAGAAATGTGTGTGTGCGTGTGTGTGTGTGTATACACCAGGTACCTTTAACAATATCTGAAATATTGCAGTCTACGTGGCTATGCCGACAATTTAATTGGACTATTATACAAATATTGCATCACTAGTGTTAAGTATATAAAATGGACAGAGAAGATGCATGAATCACCAATATCCGTTTTCTACGATGAAAAGTATGGACGCCTTGGCAACTCTCGAAATAGTCTCCCCTCCCAATATGTCTGTAATATGTGTTTAAATAGAGTTGGAATTCAGGCATTTTTATTTCTTTTAAACAAAATTATTTTTGAATCATATTTAAATCATTTTAAAAAATGATTTGTAAATGAAGATGGAAAAAAGATTTTAAAAAAATAGAAAAAATAGATTTTTAAAATCTAATTATCATACTATCTGAGCACTTTACCTGTCATTATTCTTAAACAAACTCTAGGTTACTTGTAAATAATTTCTGTAAAGCTATCTTACCCCTAACCTGTATACTATATCCCTCTAGCCAAAATTAATCAGCTGTTAAAACAATTGAAAAAAAGACGTTTGGCTCCGTTGGTAGAAAAATTCTTACGAGTATTGTTTGGGGTCAAGGGCAGGAACATTTAAATGCGTCGTCAAAATACCACATTAGAGAATGAACTAAAAGACATGTTTATAAAATGCACTTTATATATATGTGAAAATAAAATAACTATTATAAATGTACTTCAGATATTAGGATGTTGACTTCACGTAACTTAAAAACTATATCTATCCTTAATAGATTCCTTAACTGACATATACTTTCTTTAAAGCAAATCGAAACCGAAAGTTCTTTTAGTCGATAAAGTTAAGCAATGACATACAAAGTTGGATTGTTTTTATTCAATTATGCTGCTATCAGTTAACAATCATCAATTAACAATATCAATAAAATCTTAAATTTACCTTCATTATCAGGAGTGCTGAGAAATTGCATGAATTTTTTGTCTGAAATCGTAATATTTTCAACGTTGGAAAAAGGTAATAAGACAACAGATATAAACCTACATTTATATTTCGTAAATTTAAGTAGAATGTACTTACAGGCTTGTTGACCAGATATTTGACTTCTTCCTTTACAAAATAATAATGAAAATAGGCCTTTTGGAAACCCTAGTACTGAAACTTACGGAACAAAATCAACATTCTTTTGTGTAACTACGGAGGACAACTTGGATTTCCGCAATATCTTGCGCAGTATTTCACAAATGAAAAAAATCAGAGCTTTTTCCTCAAGTTTTAATTGAAAAATAACAACTCAAATTATTAATTTTTTTATTGTTCTTTTACATTTTTAAGAGGACCTTAATGCACTTTGAGATGAGAATTCAATATCTTTAATGTAATAAATAGTTTAATTGTGCAATTTGAGTGACTGTATAAAATTAGAGTGTTAGAAGTCATGTTTTAAGAAAGACACGGTGTTTGAAATTCTTTGTTTTCGAAACAAAGCTCTCGACTAATATTATTTTGTTTACAAATAATTTAAAGTAAAGAATGACCATTTCCTTTACAAAAAAGGTCAGTGGCAAACAAGATAAACTGATTCAATGTGTTCGTATGAAATATCATGAACAAAAGAGGTAACATTTGATTGAAAGTTATAGCAATAAAACACATATAAATAATAACAAGACTTAAGCTTTGTTTTGAAAAAAAGAATTTCAAACCCTTCTTCTTTCTTTAACTCAAATTTTGACGTTCAAATAAATTTTGACCAAGCATTGCAAATACCCATATAAACCATTCAAAATATCATAAACGGGAACATGAAATTCAAACTGTTGAGCTAAAAGCTAGTCCTTTTAATGTTTATTTAAGCAAGTTTCGTTTCACACATGGACGACATGACATAAACCCAACTATAAGCTGACTTACTGATTTGTACACAAAACTAAAGCATCTGTGCTGTATTTATTTTTGTCTATTATCAATTATGTACATGCAGCTATCTTTTTTTGGGGGAAAAACCTCTCAAATAACCATGAATCATATACATTTAGCCTAATAGCTCTGATGCGTACATTATTAGACTATAAATGTACATGACCCAGCATTCAGTATAAGAGCTAAATCACTCTCACGGTCAATATATATGTGGTTTAAAAAAAAAAGATAATCTATAACGGTTTTTAAATATATAATATATGTACAATTATCAAAAATTTATTAAAAATGCATAATAAATAATATCTACGTAAAACTAAAATCCCAGTAGTGAGAGAATTTAAAGAAGAAGTCAAGATTCAACAGCTGTGTATTTAGTACAAAGGTAAATTTCAAACTGTTTTCATAATAGATAAGACAGAGACATAATACAGCTGCGTTTAAGAATGTCGGAAAACGAAGTAGAAAGGATATTTCTACACTTTCTTTAAAAAAAACATTTCCAGCAAACGCCAATGAAGTTGACATTAAAAAGATGCTTGAGTTTCCGATAGACAACATCTATGTAGTTTTAGGGAAATCAAGTCTTTCAACAATCTGTTGGAATTCCCATGGGTACCAATTATGCTCCATTGTAAGCAGATCTATTTTTGTATTCTTATGAAGCAGAATTTATTCAAAACCTTGTACGTGAAAAAATAAATCACTCGTTGTGGCCTTCAACTCAACATTCAGGTATATCGACGACTTATTATCAATTAACAATTGTTATTTCCATACTTACGTCGACTCGATATATCCCAGTGAACTTGATATAAAAGACACCACAGAGTCTGCGTCATCTGTTTCATATTTGGATATTTTACTGGAAATGGACATGGATGGTAACTTAACAACAAAACTTTATAAAAACGCGGTGACTTCAATTTTTCTATAGTCAAGTTTCCTAACTTATGTAGCAAAATACCTTCATCACCTGCATATGATGTTTTTGTCTCTCATTTGATTCGATACGTAAGGGCATGCTCTTCGTATGAACAATGTCTAGGACGAAGCAAGATTCTGACAAAAAGGTTGGTAAGACAGGAATATCAACAGTCTCGCTTGAAGTAATCTTTTCGTTTTGTGGTCGACACAACAACCTTTGCTGCAAATACAATCTTCCATTGGGTCGCATGCTGACTGACGTTTTTCATATTAATTGTTAAACCATAACTTTTCACTTAGTTGTCTATGGACTTTTCCATTTTTTTCCCCCGATTACGACAAAAAGCACAAGGCGGGTGTGACCGGTCAGCAGATGCTCACTCCTCCTAGGCACCTGATCCTGCCCCTGAGATTTTCCAGAGGTCCGCGATTGCTCTCAACTGGACTATTAATTGAATATTGAATTGTCCACGGTTTTTTCTCCGTTTTTCCCGATTATGAAATTTCCCCGATAATGACATTTTTTACCGATATTACATTGGGCACACGGCGGGTGTGACCGGTCAGCAAAGGATGCTTTCCCCTCCTAGGCACCTGATCATACCTTTATCCATTTGGAGGGCCATGTTACTCTGCTTAGAATTTGTATTTCGTTTAATGAATTTTGAGATGGTTCACGGCTTTTATTGTCATTTTTTCATCATTTTATATCCCAAACTGACTGTGTAACGAATTTATCCCGCTGAAGACCTTCACAAAGATTTTTAAAGAATTCCATAATGTTTATAATGTAAAAATAATAATAACTAGACACGATCTCGTTGCGAGCAACGAGGAGGTCTTCCGTCCGATTTCACAAAAAATCTCTCAGTAAAGGGCTACAGATTAAAGACTTTAGAGCCCTTTGGTTCCCTAATTTTAGGGGCCAGCCCCTTTTTCTTGATATCAAATGAAAGGTCTTGTAAATATAAACTTTATTTGCATTACATGTGTTCACAAAATATTTTTCAGAAAAGAGATAAACTTAGAAAACCATGAAAAATTACGACGTTTTTTTAGTCTCAATTTTCGGGACCGGGCGAGCTTTAACGCCTTTTGAGCATGACAAATATAAATGCCAAATTGCACATCTACAATCTCTTGTCTACAATCCCTGAAAGTTTGAACTTAATATCTTTTACCGTTTAGGAGGAGATCCCTGGACAAGCCGACCCTCTGAAAATCGCTAAAACGTCATTTTCTCAAGAATGGAAATGACGTCATCAAAATAAAAAAATGTATATTAAGTTCGGTCTAATATCTATTAGATCTGAGAGTTTCACGAAAATCGGTTCAGCCATTTCCGAGAAATCGCCTGCACAAATTTTGTAAGAAAAAAAAATAATAATAATAGGGAAAAAGAAACCGAACGAAAACAATAAGGTCTTCCGTTGGAAAACGGAAGACCTTAAAAACATTCCGTCTCATTCAAAATCGTAAAATCAAAAAAATTTGAAGAACAACTTTTCCAGCGACATCAATATTGTAGCGTGTATCGTTACATACATACGATACATGCCACGATATTGATGTCGCTGGAAAAGTTGTTCTTCAATATCTTATCAATCGAATTGTAATATAGTATTGTTTGGATATTGCGTAATATGAGAGTTACAAAACTTCACATAAAGACATGCATACCAGCTTTCATTTTGCTTATAGGGAATAGCATTATAAGATAATGCAGCAAAGACTTTCCGGGCGCCTAGATCCCTTATTTTAGGAGCCAGCCCCTTTTTTGGGGTCTCACGTGAAAGCCCTTTAATTAATGCACAATTTTGTTCTATATGGATTTAAAAAAATATTTCAAACTAAAAAGATTCGAAGCAAAACCTTGAGTAAAAATTAGCAATTTTTAAAATTTCGATTATATAATTCAAGCGGTACAGATGGAAAAATCTAAAATACAAAAATCAAAGGACAACATTCAAAGTGTCAATTTTAAGGATTTCTAACTTTGGATTATTTGCTACGGACCATTTCAGAGCCTTTGTCTGGAAACGAATACCACTAACAAAAAATAAAAATGGTTGTAACTCGAATCCAGAAGTTACAATTTCTCATCTTTTTGTTTCTTAAAAACTGAATCAAATTTACAATATACCCTGAAATTTTATTGAAATCAGATGACAAACAAAAAAGTTATTAAGGTTTTAAAAACGTCAAGAAGAAGAATAACAATAATGAAGAATTACCATCAGAATCAGTACAAGGTCTTCCATTGAAAGACCATAGACCTATCATGGTAGTGCTATTTTTCACTGTCAAAAAAGTAGGTCAATGACCTACTTTTTTAGATAATGGCCAAAATTTAAGTCCCTAAAAATTTACACTATGATTGAAATTTTCTGAATGGTGAAAACAGTACAAATTGCTAAATTCTTTTAAAAATGAAATAAAGTTTATGAATGGCAGTGACACTAAACAGATACAAAGCATTAAGTTTCATTCACAATTTTTATAATTATTCCAGTCCAAATTTCCTCTATCAGTTTTCAAATTCCTACCCTTTTTAAATGTATGTTTGTTACATCAACCTACTGTGAATACAGAAATGCTGTGTTGTTTTAATGAATGTAAAAGGTTAATTAATATATCTGAACTTTCAAATGTAACATTTGCACAACAACCACTGTGGAATAAAACTCTGTTTGAACATAAGGGAAAATCATAATTTTTAAAAAACTGGGTAATGAGTAAAATTTTGTTTGTTAAAGATTTATTCAACAAAAATGGTGAATTCAAAACACTACAAGAACTTTCAAATGATCTAAAGAAGAAAAATAATTGGTTGTGTGAATACAATATTTTAAAGTAATTAAGAAAAAAAGTGAGTGTTTTGATATGAAGTGTTTTTATACAAAAATACTGAAAAGAAATGTTTATAATTTTCATAAGGGAACATTTGATATATTCGAGAAGAAATGTAAATTCTACTATGTAAACTTGCTTCATAAAAAATTCAGACCACCTTGCTACCAATCTGCATTAAACAATTTATTTAATATTGGTAGAGATAATTGGAAAGATATTTAGGAAAGAAAGGTTAAGAACATGTATGACAAAAGACTTAGTGAATTTAATTATAAGTTGTTAAATAATATTTTGAATTGTAATTCCTTTCAATACAAATGTAAATCAAGGTCTAATGCAAATTGTGAATTCTGTCCGTGTGAAAAGGAGGACATCAAGCACCTTTTTTTGATTGTCTATCTGTACAAAGATTGTGGCAAAAATTGAATAGTATTTTGAATTTCGATGTATGCTGGAAACACATCATTATAGGATTCTATTTAGAAAAAAATTCAAAAACAGTATTTTTAAATACAATTATATCATATGATTTATAAATATAAAATGACATGTAGAATGAATGAAAATTTTCAATCATGTAATACGCTTTTGAATTAAAAGGTCTCTCTCTAAAGAAATGGACTTGATGTTGAATTTTTCAAAAACAAAAATATATAGAGGTAAAATATTAGAACTTATTCGATTGTTATAATCTGTTTATTAGTTAAGACTTTTTAACTGCTTGTCCTGGCCCGGGGCAATCAGATATTGTAAAGGGTTGCATATTTCTGAATAAAATATATAATAAAAAACAAAACAAAAAAAAATACCCTTTTTAAATCAGTTTTACAAAAAACTGAATGATGATAATACTTAAACATCTAAAGCATTAAACTAAGTATATTGACCTTACTCTGCAGGCATAAAAGTTATCTGAGGGCAATGATCAAAATTTTGAGATATGGTGTCTTTTATCATTTTTAAGCATTTTGCATTATTTTTGTAGTGTGTGCCATAAGAATATCTAAACGAACAAGTTAGATAAAACCAATAGCAAGCATGCAAAATTATGTTGACTAACATATAAAACCTTAATTTTGAATATTACAGTACTACCAAAAATATTTCAGGGAAAAACAAAATCTGAAAATTTTAGTCCAAATGTCCTTTGTTTTGCTAAACGTCCAACTTTGTTTGAGCCTAATTCCATAATATAGTAAAAATATCGAATAGTTTGTCAATAATAATTCATTTCATAAATACTTTTAGTGTTTAGAACAAATTTTACTCATGGCATTAAACTTTAAAACAATCCGAATTTGAGAACTCAAACCCTGAGTAAACAACGTCCTTAACAGAGATTAACAATAACAATAGTAAAATATGAAATCCGTCTGTAACGTAATTTACCATAACATAAAGTAAGAGATCTCTGTCAGTATTTCCCCATTAGAACTGCATTTCTATATCTGTATTTTTCATCCTTATAATATCATTCATATACAGTGGACAAATGATATTAACAAACTGTCAACCATCTAAAAAATCTGTAACGGACCTGAGTGCTTGATGTTGCACAAATTTATATACGCAATCCTGCACGAGAATTACCCGTGAGTTTAATTCTACCAAATTACGAATGTCTCGTTAATATTGCTTCTTTTAAATTAACACAAGAATCACCTGTGTCCGGACCCATATTTAAGTTATAGCGAGGGTAATTAAATATAAGACTTATTTAAAGTTTACGTAAATTTATTAAAAGATGAAATAACAAGACGTATAATTATATAATAATCAACAATAACAAGTACACCTACAATTATTTCACTGACAATCGGGAATTACCCGAATTGAGCAGTGATACTATAGCACAACCTTCGTGTGTACGTTAATTCAATAAAGGGGGGGGGGGCGCACTAAACGAGAATGACCCAATTAGTGTACAAATAAATGTTATAGAAATCGAGAAATAATCTATAATTACCACACTATATCTCACTTAACTAACGCAAAACTTTGCCAATTATATACCACAATAAATCTAAATTTACGTAAAAACTATTTGTACTGTGACAATATTATAAAATATCGATAATTCACTTATTTAGAATAATAAAATTCCAAAGAACTATTAACGTTTACTTAATTATTTAATCGGCAAGACTTCAGAGATTAACCCTTTGCCTAACCGTAAATAAAATGAACTATGTCGTCTGTATCGAAATTAATCCAATACAAACTCCCTAAATATTAATAAATATCGTGTAAACGAGATTAACCCGTAATACAACGATGAAATAATAAATAAATTACTCAAAATCCCTTAATTCTACCTAAAATAATCGAAGTAGTAAAAAAACACCCTCTAACCTCAATTGCTAAACCCCGAGTCCACCGGATAGAGTGATCTCCCCTATATATACAAATACAGAGTCCCCCCGGTGACCCACGCGCTTCCCTAGGGATCACCGGCAGCACCGGCAGCCACCGGCAGTCACCGGCAATAACATAGACTAATATATAAAATATAATTCACCAATTATATAAATTAGGTGATTTACACAATATATGACAAATAAAATTATAGCAATTCATACAACAACAATTGTACACAAAAATCGCAATAAAACCTAGTGCACAAAAAGTTGTAATTCACATCGGGCGTGTAATTCTGAAATTCAAATACTGTAATGGCGGTATTTAGAAACGAAAAGTATATGCTTGGAAAAATCATGAAAAAGTTTAAAGTAGAGCTTGTCAACGAAAATAAAAGACCTGGAAGATTGAAATACAATCAAATAATCACGTTCATCTGATGCAGTAAGTAATAATAGTACAAACTAGAAACGATCTCGTTGCGAGCAACGAGGAGGTCTTCCGTCTGATTTTAGAAATTGAGATTTATGTTCGATCTTGATTTTGCTATTTAACAGCTATACATGATTTAAAACAGGAAAAGAGGATCTTCATTTTAAGTGATACTATTTTGTTTCAGGTGTAAGAGTTTTGTTCAACAAGTGTCTAGAAATTCGTCACCGTTCTTGAGATATCTCAGAAAGAATATTTTAGGGGCCGGACCTTATCTCCTTATTGGGGCCGCTGAACAAAAATTGTAAGGTTGCATGTTATTAGGTACATTATTTTGAGCATCTATTCTTTTATACTGCATTTCAAAATATTTTTTCTTTTTGAGATATAGGTTATCACATTTTTGGACTTTTGGCCCCTAAAATCCTTAATTACGTAACACATGAGAAAAATCATTATAATGTTAAGCTACATAACTGTTAGATAAACATATTTGCTTCTATAATCTATTACGAAATACCCCTCGGTAAAGAACTATAGGAAAAAGACTTTAGAGCCCTCTAGGTCCCTACCGTTAGGGGCCAGCCCCTTTTTCTTGGTATCAGATGAAAGGTCATTTGATTATAAAGACAGTTTGTTTAACAAATGTTCAGAAATTCGTTACCATTCTTGAGATATCTCAGAAAGAATGTTTTAGGGGCCGGTCCCTTATCTCCTTATTGGGGCCGCTGAACCAAATTTTTTAAGCTGCATGTTGTTAAGGACATCATTTTGAGCATCTTTTCTTTTATACTGCATTTCAAAATATTTTTCCTTTTTGAGATATAGGTGATCAAAGTTTTGGACTTTTGACCCCTAAAAATCCCTAATTACGTAACATATCAGAAAATCGTTATACTGCTTGGCTTCATAACTGTAAGATAAACATATTTGCTTCTATAATTTATTACAAAATATCCCTCAGTAAAGAACTGTAGTAAAGAGACTTTAGAGCACTCTAGGTCCCTAATATTAGGGGCCAGCCCCTTTTTCTTGGTATCAAATGAAAGGTCATTTAATTATAAAGACAGTTTGTTCATCAAGTGTTCAGAAATTCGTTACCATTCTTGAGATATCTCAGAAAGAATGTTTTAGGGGCCGGTCCCTTATCTCCTTATTGGGGCCGCTGAACCAAATTTTTTAGGTTGCATGGTGTTAAGTACATCATTTTGAGCATCTTTTCTTTACAACTGCATTTCAAAATATTTTTCCGTTTTGAGATATAGGTGGTCAAAGTTTTGGACTTCTGACCCCTTAAAATCCCTAATTACGTAACATATGAGTAAATCGTTATACTGCTTGGCTTCATATCTGTGAGATAAACATATTTGCTTATATAATTTATTACAAAATATCCCTCGGTAAAGAGTTATGGGTAAAAGACTTTAGAGCCCTCTAGGTCCCTTATTTTAGGGGCCAGCCCCTTTTTCCTGATATCAGCAGAAAGGTCTTGTAAATAAAAACTTTTTTTACTTTACATGTTTTAACAAAATGTTTTCCAGAAAAGAGATAAAAAGAGAAAAGCACAAAAATTCACGACGCTTTCTTAATGTCAATTTTCGAGCCATAGCGAGCTTTGGCGCCAGTAGTGCTAAACATACAAAACAACAATCATGCAAAACTTCAATCTTTCGTTTACCAACCGTAGAAATTTGAGCTTAATATCTCTTATAGTTTAGGAGAACAACAGAAGACAAAATACCCATATAAAAATTAGAAAAATCTCAATATCTCAAAAACGGATGTGACGTCATCAATACAAAAAATTTCCAATCAAGTTCAGACCACTATCTATCACATCCTAAAATTTGATTGAGATCGGCCGAGCCATTTCTGAGAAATCGCGTGCACAAAAAAAGGAAGAAAAAAAAATAATAACTAGACACGATCTCGTTGCGAGCAACGAGGAGGTCTTCCGTCTGATTTAAGAATTTGAGATATATGATCGATCTTGATTTTGCTAAACATGATTCAGAATAGAAAAACAGGGTCTATATTCTAAAGGTCAGATACTATTTTGTTTCAGGGATAAAAGCTTTGTTCCACAAGTGTTTAGAAATTTGTCACCGTTCTTGAGATATCTGAGAAAAAAAGTTTTAGGGCCAGTCCCTTATCTCCTTATTGGAGCCGCTGAACCAAAATTTGAAGGTTGCATTTTGTAAAGTACATCATTTTAAGCATCTTTTCTTCTATACTGAGTTTCAGAATATTTTCCTTTTTGAGATATATATGGTCATAGTTTTGGACTCTTGAACCCTAAAAAATCCTTATTACATAACACGTGAATATATCATTACATTACTTGGATACATAACTGTAAAATAAACATATTTGCTTTTATAGCCTTTCATTAAATTTCCCTCAGTGAAGAGCTACAGATGAAAGATTTTAGAGCCTTTTGGTCCCCTAATTTTAAGGGCCAGCCCCTTTTTCTTGATCTCAAATAAAAGGTCATTTAAATCTCAACACATTTTGTTCAACAACTGTTTAGAAATCCGTTACCATTCTTGAGATATATGGGAAATAACGTTTAGGGGCTGATCCCTTAGTACCTTATAGGGGCCGTTTAACGAAATTTTGAAAATTGCATATTATTTAGTACATCATTCTGAATATCTTTTCTTCTATACTGCATTTCAAAATATTTTTCCTTTCTGAGATATTGGTGATCACAATTCTGGAATTTTGGCCCCTAAAAACCCCTTATTACGTAACATATGATAAAATTATTACATTGCTTGGATACATAACTGTGAAATAAACATATTTGCTTCTATAGCCTTTCATTAAATTTCCCTCAGTGAAGAGCTACAGATGAAAGGTTTTAGAGCCCTTTGGTCACCTAATTTTAGGGGCCAG